>NC_067141.1:32004984-32182484 GCF_903995435.1 Acomys russatus
TGCATATCTGTGACACTACTACTGTTATGGTGGCTGTGGCATCATGAGTGATCTCTGTTAGGATTTTACAGAGACTTGTCATAAAGGCGGCAAGCTGTTGACTGAGATGGGTAATGTGACTGTGTAATAGCGGTCATGATTATGAAAGAACACATCTGACTTCAGTGACAAGTTTCTCATGTGGCTCACTACTGTAATACAGCACTCTGGGGCAGAAGAATCCCAGAGTTCAAAACCAGTGTAGGTCATAGAGTAAGACCCTGTTCCCCATCAGACACACCTGTGGAAAAGACACACATCAGGTTTCGTAAGTAACTTCCCCACTCATCTGCTTTTGGTAGATTTCAAACAATGGTTTATTGAGCCTGTTTAACATCTGGTTCCTTTCTGGAGCTTCTGGGCCCAGGCCCAGCTCAGACCCACAAAGACACCAGCTCCCAGGACCAGGGTGATGGCTAGCAGCAGGAACAGCACCCAGAGCAGGGGGCTTGAACTGGAGTTCGGATTGAAGCCTGTCAGAGAAGGGATTGGGAGGGTCCACCTGGAGCAGTCTGCCTGCAGATAAGGGGCTGGGCTATCTCAGTTCCTCATCTAGTGGAGTTACACCACTCCTCTGCTTTCCACGAGGCCAGAGCTTCCCTGTTTCATCATTATTTTTACTGAACGGGCCATGGCCTTTAGGGGCACCCCCAAACCTTGGTACCTGAAGGCTTAAGTTTAGCAGCATCCTCAAAGCCCACTGCTCCTGGAGAACTCACAATGTCCAGGGCCCGGATAGTGCTGTTGTGACCAGAGGATCGGCGACGCCCTGCCCAGAAGAAAAGCTGCATGTCTTCCAGCCCCTGGTGGCCTAAGAGCCAGCCACAGGTGTAAGGATGCATCAAAGAGCACCACCCTTAGACTCACTTGCCATCCCAGAGTCACATGTAGTAGAGCATGTCTCGGGCCCTGCAGGATGGCAGGCAGAGGCACTACAGAAGAAGTAGACCTGGTAGGAAGGAACACAGTAGTCAAGGGGTGGCCTGGGTGGGCAGCTTTGCTGGCAGCACAGAGGCAGGGTTGAGAGATTCAGGTGCATGAAGAGTCTTGGACGAGCAGAGACAGACCACAGCTGCCCCACACTTTGGGGGATTCAAACTGTTGTTCCCAACTTGAAGTTGAGACCTTCCTCTTCCTGAGGGCCCAAACCTGCAGTAGAAGGCACTCCCCACAGGCAGAAAGTGCTGCACTTAAGAGAGCTACAGTCCTGTCACCTGTCTGCCCTCTGTCCTTAGGAGCAGAACTGTGGGAAGGCAGAGCGTTTTCTCCCCTCATGACCCCAGCTAACAGAGAAGAGATGTGGTTTGGCCATAGAACTAGATATCTGCTGTCTTCACCCCTACAGACAATACCTGGAGGCAGAGGGGAGGACAAGGTACCACTGCTTCCAAAACAGATCAGGGGAGGTGAAAAGGCAGTACCAGCAGACATCAGCCACGGTACCCTTCATGTAGCAGGTCAGAGCCTCCTGACTTGGGAGGCAGCACATAAGCAAGGTAGGAGGTATGGCACTCTCAGCAACCCTCAGTGCTGCCCACCAGTGGGACCAGTCCCTACCTGTTTAAAGGGTAGTACTTAAACATGAAAGATCTATGAACATTGATGTGATTGATAGGCTATTTTGCACTATTGACCATGAGTCTGACCATACTAGTGTATTTCCTATGATGCCATTTGTACACCATAGAGAAAAACCTGAAGTTGAAACACTCTTAAGTACATCCATTTTTATCTTCTGGAGAAGCTACTATGTTATAATAAAAGTCAAAACAGAAGAACAAGGAACACATCACTAGAATCAAAAGTGAGGCCACATAAGAACACCACAATTGGTCTTCAGAGTTAGGGTTGATTATAGTCACACCAGTGTTTCCTTCTAACATTTAGTTGTTTTACGTGTCTGCATGTATAGGGGACTGTGTGCTCCACACCACACATATGAAGGTCAGAGACAAATTGTGGGAGTCAGTTCTGTCTTTCCACATGTGGCTCCGACCAGGATCAAACTTAGGTCAGCAGGCTTGGCAGCAGTTCCCTTCACCTTCTGCGCCATCTTGTTAACTATTGCTCTCACAAGTTGTTTATGGATCTTCTCTCTGAAGACTTTGCCTTCTACCCCATGCTGTTGTCACAGCCCTTAGTAAAAGCCGTCCCCCAAGCTGGGATCTTTCCACTGTCTTGTAGGGTGCTGGAAGGATGTAGTGCCCAGCTAACTACTACTCAGCAGGTGGCATGGGGCATAAGGAACAGAAGGTCTTCCTACCTGTCCCCTAAGGGCATTCTGGGAGCTGGAGTCAAGGAGAGTGAAGGTGGCGATGGTAAAGCGCTGGTGGTGAGACCAGAAGGGCAGCTCTGCCCTGTTTGCAGCCATCAATTGTGTTCTGTAGTTGTCACCCTTGAAGGGACACCTGGATTGAAGAGAAATCCAGAAGCCTCTTTAAGGGATGTGTGGTGGGCAGGAAGTCCCCTTGGGGTGAAGCTTAGTCACCTGCTGCCACTCACCCATCTAACAGGATGGGCCACTGGGGCTGCTGGAAGGGGCTGGCAGTGGGAGTGGCCCAGCACTGGTGTAGCACCAGGACCAGACTGGGGTCAGTTCTCTGCAAGAGACGGACCTCTACATGGACCGGCTCCTGGAGCAGTCTCACAAGAGGGTAGTCACTCGCCTGATAGTAGGAGCTGAAAGTCTCATCTGCAGAGAGAAGAGCTTGTGGGCCTAGGACAGACTGCACACCAAGGCATTAGAGGCAGGAAGGGAAAGCAGCAAGTGGGGTAGGGGTGAGGGGCTGTACCCTTGGCAATCCTCAGCTCCAGCCGCAGGGGTCCAGACTGGATCACGGGAGCAGGTGGTTGGGGTGAGTAGATAGATGCCTGGATGGGCAGGAAGTCACTAGCATTGAAGATGCAGCGAACATGAAGCCTAGGAGTGCGAGAGCCAAGAGGTTAGGAGACCATAAGTCAGAGCACCCTGTTTAATCACCACATCCCAGCAATGGATGCAACTCACAGCATCCTCCATGGGGGATAGAGATGCTCACCAAACCATCACTAGGGCCTGTGGACACCATTGTTCACCCTTCTTGGTCTTCTGCCCCCCTGGTCTGCCCTGCTCCAGGTGCCAGGTATCACAGTGTCAAGACAACAGGATTGTGTCCTGGCCTGGTGGGAAGACCTGGATTGTGGAGCCTACGCCTCATTTATCCCCCGTCTCCCATTGAGAGGTGCTAATGAGTCGTGGAGGCCAGAGGACTGTGTCTCAGGGCTTTGCTTTTCATTGGAGCTAGCCTATCAATGTCTAGTGTCTCCCTCAGTAGCCCGGGTACCATGTGGTCACCAATCAATGCCACCTGGACCCCATGCCAAGTGCCCACTGATTATATGTTATGCAGCTATAGTAATTGCACCTCTACTATCCTGGGCCACTCTAGCCTAATCCCTGACTTGAGCCCCTGTACTTCTGGTTCCCCACCCCACCCCCACCAAAGTCCTTGATGCCATGTTGAAACTGGATGCCTCAAGCACTTAAGTCCAAAAGCTTAAAACATGCTAACAGACTTGTACCCTCACCTCTGGGCCATAAGTTCTTAGTGCTAAAGCTAAAGCAAAAGGCATTTGGACACCGACACTAGTCTCACACCCTACCCCTGTAGCAGATAGAGTCAGGGAGAACCAGGTACTGACACAATCCCAAGTACAGGCTTTGTACAGCCCATGGCAGATACACTGGCTCCCTCTGGCAGAGCACACAGGTTGGAGTTAGGTGCCTTGCCTTGAAAGCTCAAAGCCAGGTGTAACAGGAGCAGGCTCCCTTGGGGTCACCCCTTTGTCACCCTAGGCAGCTGGGGTGGGTTGTGACCCCTGAGCTAACAGGTCCAGGAGGCCTTTTCCTTCAGAATTCTTCGAGTTTCTTCCTCCACCACACCTTCAGATGCTTCAGTCTGAGGTGGTCACCTCATCTGTAGCGTCATTACCTAGTGGCAACAGCCACAGCTCCTTCCTGGGGCCTGGAAGGGATACCTTCAATTTATGAAAGCTTAGTTTTTAGAGGAATAAAGGCAGGGCTCTTTGGGGGAGCCGCTATTGGCTCTACCCGGGCCCCACATACAGATGTGCATAGAGGACTTAGCCTCATGTCTGCATGGTTGGGGGGGGGCGGTTCCAAGAAATATATCAGCTCATTTAGTGGCATACAGCTAGGCGATACCAGAGTTAGGATTTGTCTGAGCTGGCTCCAGATCTATGCTGAGCTCTTCCACACTGCTCACACCCAGGTCTGTAACCCAGCTCCCACTCACCGGAAGACACTGTCCCGAGTAATGGAGCCCTGTGGCCCCTTTTGGACATCAATGTTAGACACCAGCTGGTTCTCATAGATGAGCTGCTCACCCACCATCTAAGGAGGAGGAGGTAGTAAGTGAGGCTTTCTAGGAGTGAGACTCCCTTCCAGCATGCATCCCACCCCTACCTGGACCATGATGATGCTACAGAAGATGAAGGGGAAGCTGGCAGATGAGTCTCCTCAGAAGGTGGGGCTCACTCCCAGCTCAAATTCTACTCTTACCTGGATTGTCGTTCCACAGAGGGTAAGAGGGACATGGAAGACCACGAAAGCACTTGTCTTCTGGGTAGGGGGGCATCCATTGGGGGCATAGGTCAGGTAGACATTGTCCAGCATGACCTTGTGTGTCAGGGCTGTTTCTTGTGACATGACCAGGATGAAGTATCCACTTCTGAAACACTGGAGAGTGGCTAGGACAAAGGCAGATCCAGGAACTAGATGAGGACACTGGGACTCAGTGTCTCTTCAGCTCAGGGGTAGGGGATGGGCTGTGTGGGTGGCAACCAATATTTAATCACTAGTCAAGAGTCAAGGGACTTGGACACTCTTCTTCCCACTGTTGTCCTAAGCAAATGCCTAGGAGCTGATGGAACAAAGGGTTGATGAATGCTACAGAGCAAGGCCAGGGTCTGTAAGAAAAGGACCTAACAGTTCCTTTGGGCAAATGCTCCTCCTGTCTGGGAGTTGGGTAGAATGGAGACAGCCCCTACTATGACAGAACCTAAGGGAGCATGCTTGGGATTGAGAAGTTATACCTGTGTTGCCATAGTAACAGGGCACTTCTCTGGTGTTGTCATAGCAGCAGCCAGCCTGCTGACAGGCTTCCTTGGAACTACCTTTTACCATGCAGGGGATGTGTCCAGAGGCTACCTGACACTGCTCCTGGGGCAGATGGGTACCTAGGGTTGATGACAGAGCAGTGAGGAAATGACAGCTTAGAGACCAAAGGCCCCAAGACATAGGTATGTGTATACAGAGAACTCCCACATACCTACAGAATCTGCCTCCAGGGTGCCCCACTGGGGATGAGGCATGGTGGGTCCAGTAGGTCCAGATGCTAAGGATGGTGGAGCAGGAGTTGAATGGATGAAACTGTGTTCTGGGTACAAGGTACTAAGAATATGGCCAGACCCAGCCAAGATGTGACCAGAGATGGGATGGAGAGCTAAAGTATGGGGTGTAGAGGGCTGGGGTGTAGAGGGCTGGGGTGTAGAGGGCTGGGGTGTAGAGGGCTGGGGTGTAGAGGGCTGGGGTGTAGAGGGCTGGGGTGTAGAGGGCTGGGGTGTAGAGGGCTGGGGTGTAGAGGGCTGGGGTGTAGAGGGCTGGGGTGTAGAGGGCTGGGGTGTAGAGGGCTGGGGTGTAGAGGGCTGGGGTGTAGAGGGCTCGGGTGTAGAGGGCTCGGGTGTAGAGGGCTCGGGTGTAGAGGGCTCGGGTGTAGAGGGCTCGGGTGTAGAGGGCTCGGGTGTAGAGGGCTCGGGTGTAGAGGGCTCGGGTGTAGAGGGCTCGGGTGTAGAGGGCTCGGGTGTAGAGGGCTCGGGTGTAGAGGGCTCGGGTGTAGAGGGCGGAGCCAGGTAGAGGTCTGGAGTCAAAATGTCTGGTTTGGGACAGATCAGAGCGACATCTTGTGCTGTATCCACATGGCCATTGGGTAGTACTGCTTGTATGAACACTCTCAGGTGGAACCGCCCATCCTGCAGGTGAGAGAGCCATAGAGAGCAGCTGAGTGTGGCCACCTGACACTTCAGGTGAGAGCAGGCCTGGAGGCCAGAGCCCATATCCAGGCCTGGAATGGTTGCCACCTGGCATGGCTGTGGCATTAATGGGATCTGAGCAGCCCTGATAGAGAGGGAGGCAATTTGTGGCATATCTCAGGATCTAATGGGTTACCTACCCGCTCCCACACCCATTACAGTCTCTGTTCTTCACTGGCCATGAGGTGGCTGTTAGGACAAGCTCTCTGTCCTCACATGTGTGACTCTTGTTCTTACCTTCTCCAGCACGTGGCAGCCTCTGTAATCAGCTGAGAACACTGCGGGCTCCTGGGGCTCAGAGATGACCCAGTGGTAGCAGATAGAGCAGTTATTCACCTCAAACCTGTTCCCAAATTCATCTGGGAAGGGGAAGGAGATGGGGGGGGGGGGTGCTGGAGAGCAAGAGGCTGCTGGGAACCTCAGAAAAGCTCTGGACAGAGGTAGGCTTCTTTTAAGACCTAGTTTTGCTTGCTAGCTCAGCTGTGTGGTCTTACACAAGTGCCTTTCCCCTTTCTGGCTTTGGTTTTCACTTCTGCCATTGGCTCTTTGTAGCTGGGATAAAAAGTATTCACAGGAGGTCAGGCACAGACTGAACACCTCAGAGTCTAAGTTTAGTTAGCCTTGTACCTTGGTTGAGGCATCTGGGAATCCCGAGGAGCCCGAACTTTCTCAGGCACACACAATAAGGGGCGGAATGAGGGCAAAGTAAGAGAACCAAGCTTGCTTGTCATCTTAGTTGGCGTTTTCACTCACTTGGAGACACCTGCTAGATACTCACTCTGTTAGCTCGGAAGAATGAGCACCAACCACGCCCGCCGAACCCACGGGCCTACCCTTCACCCTTCCCTTTCAGTGCAGAGGGATCATCTTTCCCACCTTGCAGATGTTGCTCTGAAGGTGCAGATTCAAACTGTCACACAGAACTCTCGCCCCGCACTCATTCTCTACATTAAGTCACCCCCCCCACACACACACAAGGGCCTATTCAGAGGGTGGTTTGTGGACTTGAAGCTTGCAGCCACAAGTTATGCCTGGACGTTCAGAGCCCAGCTTTTTAGAGTGGGAGCCTGCCTTTCTCACAGGTGATTCCTGGGCACAGGAGCACTAGAGAGTCTGCTCTGGTGGTTGTCCTCAACCACCCCCGCACATCTTCCTGTGACTACAAGCAAGAGGCTGCCTGTTGCAATCATCTGAATGGCTGGCCTCTATCTTCCAGAGAGGAGGTCTAGCTCCCTCCTTGAAGCAGGCTAGCCTTGGGACTGGGGATGGAAAGTTGGAACAGGCAGCACTCACCCAGAACCTTGAATTGGACAGTCTGGTTTGTCCCGGGGAACACCAGCAGCTGCATGCCCTGCACCCCACAGTCATAGCTGTACCCAAGGCCAGGCTTGGGATGCAGATGCTGACCCAATCTCAGGGGAGATGCCACCAGCAGAAGCAGGGCCACAAAGCAACTCCAGGCCATGATAGACTCCTGGCAGCATACACCACAGACACAACAACTCCTATGACTTCCCCCACTGGAGGCCAGGCCCTTATATTGATCAGGCAGAAAGTGGCAGCTTCTGAGGGCAAAGGGGATCCACCTGGGGGAGCAGCTGCTAAGCCTTCAAGGGGCTATAAAGAAACTCCTTCCCTTCAGCAGGGAAAGCAGCTTCTATCCTGAGTCTATCAAGGGTCTTTGGAAAGCTGCACTTGATCCCTCAACCCAATTTTCGGTCGCAGCTGGGAGTGCCCAGGGATTTCTAGCAAATAGGCTGCAGGCAGACCTAATGAACAGCAGCCACATTCCTGAATGCCTTGGCTGGGCGCTTCCCAAGTCTCTCATTGGTGTGGGAGCTTCCTGTCCAGGTAGCCTTCCAGTATCTCCTTTGCCTGTCAGGACCCTGGGAAATGAATGCAAGATTATTTCTTGCCCCAACCCAACCCCAGCTCCTGGGAGAGATGGCAGTGTTCAGGGTGGTGGGTGGTGAGCAATCAGAGACTGGGGGTAGCCCCTCTCAGGGTTCTCCAGGCCAGTTAATCATTAGTGATCACAGGTGAGCATCCTGTTTGAAAATGTGAAATCCCAGATGCACAACTATCTGAAATGTTCTGAGTACCAATATGATGACAAAAGTGGAAATGTGTTCTTGACCTTGTGATGGGTCACAGTCAACACACACACGGGATATAGTATAAATCACAATCCAATTACTGGGTCCATGTGGTGATACATGCCTGTAATCCCAGCACCTGGGAGGCCAAAGCATGAGAATCATGAATTTGAGGTCAGCCTGGGCTACAGAGGGAGGCCAACAAGACCACCACTCCCAAGAATACCTCCAAGCTGCATGCTTAAAATGTATATGGGATATAAATGAAGTTTCTGTTTAGTTTAGGGTGCCCTCCCCAGGAGATTTTATTATAAATATGTAAATATTCCAGAAGAAGGAGAAAGGGAGGGGGAGGGGGAGGGGGAGGAGAAGAAATATAGAGGTTAGGGATGTAGCTCAGTGAGTGAGAGTGCTTGCTTGCAAGTATGAGGACCTGAATTCAAATCCCCAGAACCCATGTAAAAAGCTAGGTTTTTGTAACCCTATTGCTCTTGGGACCAGAGAGAAAATGATTACTTGGGTTTTCTGGTTGCTAGCCTAGCTCCATATTTACTGAGAGACTCTTTCCCAAGGGAATAAGACATAGTGATGAAGCAGGTGTGCTGGCTCATCTTTGCCAACTTGACGTAAGTTAGAGTCATCTGGGAAGAGGGAACTTCAACTGACGCTCCCATTAGATTGGTCTGTAGGCAAGTCTGCAGGGGAATTTTCTTGTTGATGATTGATGTAGGCGGGCCCAGGCCACTGTGAGTGGTGTTACCCCTCGGCAGGTGATCCCCAGTTACATAAAAAAGTAAGCTGAGTGAGCCATGAGGGCAAGCTAGTAAGCAGTGTTTCTCCATGGTTCCTTCCTGTCCTGACTTCCCTCAGTGATGAACTGTTACCTGCAAGTATAAAATGAAGTAAACCTTTTCTTCCCCAATTTGCTTTTGGTCGCAATATTTATCACAGTAGCAGAAAACAAACTAAGACTTCAGGGTAGCTAGACGTCCTCCTCTGGCCCCTACTCATGCATGAGTACTTACACAACACACACACACACACACCACTTCTAGTCCCAAGCATGTCTGATTAGGGTGCTTAAGAATAATAAGTAAAATAATAAGAACAGAGAAAGGAAAGATGCGACATCCTAGATGACACTGGGAAAGCTCAGGAGATGTGACTACCAGGCTTATTGACAGTAATAAACATCTGGCACTATTAGGGCCACAGCAATAGCTATGTGAAGAGTGGCGAAGGGTTGCCAGTCACCTAATGTCTTCTCACTTTTCTGTTCAACATTTGTAAGAGATAACATCTATGAACACACAAGAATGGGCAGGTGGGTGCCAAGGCCGTGCCAGCCCCCCACCTCTCCCATCCTCTGAGGGACGGTATCCTTCTCCCTTCAGGGCACTAATTCACCCAGAGCCCTGCAGAGTCTGAGCTCAGTGAAGGCTGGTAACATGGGCTATTAGTGTATGTAGTTTTCTTGCACTGCAGACAGCATGTCATTAGTAGTTCCAGGCTGCCTGCAATCCAGCTGCTATGGCTTCCCACTTGTGACCTGGGTGTGTCTTTAAAAAAAAATTTTTTTTTTTCTCCAAGCCTTAGGCTTCTCCTTTGGGAACTGCAGTTGATAAGTTGTGCTTATCTGGCAAGGTGAGCAAGAAGATTCAAAGAAACCCATACTGAGTGTATTGAATTACATTTGGCAATGACTTACTGCATGGCTTTGGTGACCCTGGCTGACCTGGGGGAAGCTGGGTGGGGAGGGACACTCACCTGGAGAACGGTGGGGTGAAATGGAGTTCTGAAAGAAAATTGACTTTAGAAGTAGGATCTTGGGCAGGAGAGACGGCTCTGCAGTTAAGAGTATTTGTTGCTTTTGCAGAAGGCCTGGGTGTAATTCCTAGGCTCCACATGGTTCACAGCTACCCATAACTCCAATTCCAGTGGATCTAAATCTCTGGTCTAACCTCTGTAGGCATCAGGCATGTTTGCAGAACACATAGATGGATGCAAGCAAAACACTCATACACATTAAATAAGTAACTAGATAAATCTTTAAAATAACTTTAAGGAAAAAGAAACAGTTCCAAGTTAAAAAAAGAAGAGTGGGGGCTTAGCACTAGAGATGCAGCTCAGTGGAGAGCCTGAGTCATGCAGGAGGCCCTGGGTTCAATCTCCAGCACAAAATAACCTGGAGGTGGTAGTATACATCTGTAATCCCAGCACTGCTTTGAAGGTAGAGGCAGGAAGATCAGGATTTTAAAGCTTATCCTGTAATATAGCAACTCTGAGGCCAGCATGGGCTACATAAGTAAGACTGTGTCAAGCAGCAACAACTAAACAACAATAACAACAACCAAACAAACCACATAAGAAAACAAAACAGAACAGGCTTGGTAGAGAGGGTGGGGCGGGGAGATGATGAGGCAAAGAGGAATAACAGCCAGGAAAGCAGGCATTTCTAAAAGAATGATGCTTTATTTTATTTTATTATTTTATTGTTGTGGTACTAGGCAAGCACTCTGCCACTGAGCCACATTCCTTGTTGTAAGTTGGTCGCTTAAAAATAATCTCAGGCAGGCAGGTGATGGTGTCATATACCTTTATCTCTGTGACTTCAAGGCCACCCTGGGCTACAGAACAAGGTCCAGGACAGCCAAGGCTACACAGAGAAACCCTGTCTTGAAGAAAGCAAAACAACAACAACAATAACAGCAAAATTCATACTTTTCAAGCTCACATTAAAACAAACAAACAGACAAACAAACAAGAAGAGACTTGATACCCTATGAGCATATACAGGGGTTAGAGGTCCCCCTAAGTCACAGTCATAGGGGAAGGGAGTAAGGGGAAAATGGGAGGGAGGGAGGAGTGGGAGGATACAGAGGATACAAGGGATGGGATAACAACTGAGACGTAATATGAATAAATTAATAAAACATAGTTAAAAAATAAAACAAACAAACAAAAAACTCCATGTACTCTTCTCCCACAGTGTTAGGCCACCTGTTTGCATTTGTTCTAGCCCCTGTGTGTGTGTGGGTATACACACACATTTTCTTCTGTGCGATTTGAGAGTTGTGTAAATGGATTCTTCTTTACTTCTTGTCATATAGGTTTATTATGTTGGTAAATTGTCACATGCTGTGTTGTTTGAGTTCCATGAGAAGCTGGCTCTAGAAATGGGGGTTGTCTTCTCCCATTTCAGATCCAAACATGTGTGTGTCAAGTGTCCTCCAAAATTCCCTGAGCAGAGCTGGGGTGGTCTTCCAGCTCTAACAAGGAGAAAGGAAAACAGCAAACAGCCCAGGAATAGGAACAGTGCACCCTGAAGTCTAGCTTAGACCGTAAGTTATCCCATAATATATTATCCCATAATATAGACGGGCCTGCTGTGTGAGAGAGAAGGTAGGCCAGTGATGTGCAGAAAGCTCTGTGCTCTCTAACATGGCTGACTGAGGGCTCCCCAACTTGGCTTCTGCTGAATGCTTATAAGTGCTGGCTTTGATGGTAGGTATCTGCTGTTACTTGATTCTTTGCAAGTTTCAGCCAAGTGGGGCTTCTGGGCCTCTTTCAGTCGGGAACTCCAGCTGCCTGCCTCAGCAGGGTTGCCCCAGGATACCCTGCTGGAGCTCTATAAGCCCTGGATCTGATGATGTTACTGATTGTTCTCGCTCTCACTTGGGCTAGTCTAGTCATCTCTGCTGGATGCTCTGAGTGCCTGATTTGATGGTGCTTGGTCATCTGTTGCTGCTCTTCATCTGCTCCTCATTGTTTGCTCTTTTACTTTTGCTGTACACTTAAACCCACTCATTCAAAGCCGAGAGCATGGCTAGCACAGATCATCCTCAGACTGTACAAAAACACCTCTAGTCACGTGAATGAACGGTTTCTTTTTTTTCTTTTTTCTTTTTGCCCTCTCATCCCATTTTATTAAAGAAACAGTAAGAAAAGATACAATGCAGGGAAACCATCAACTGCCCTTCACTTCAGTCTGAACAAAGCACAGTGATTCTCCCTGTCATCCCTCCATGCCACCCTAATTCCCCCAAATCCCGTCCATATCAGTTTAAGTTTTGAGGTTCTTTGACTGGGAGTACCAGTGGAGAGGGAGCTGGATGATCGAAGCAACCTTAAATACCTCCACCTCTAAATCCCAGGAAAAAGGAGCTGCAGGCCCAGTCAAGCGAAAACGTGGTGGGTCTGTGACATGGGCACCCACCTGCCATTCTGTGTTTAAGTCCCAGGGGAAGGTCTGGCAGTAGAACATGCCAGGTCCAGCATGCCCAGGTCTGAGTTCACGAAGTATGATCTGCTCATTGGTGCAGCATCACTAGACAGCTAGTGAGCCCACTCTCCAGGGATAAGTGGCGGGACTAGGACCTGCAGGCCAATGTATCCCTGAGAAAAATCCAGAAGAACAACCCAAGAAACTAGTAAGAAACAAGGGGCAGAAAGCCATGGGATAAAAGCACAGCAGGCTTTCAGAAGGCCAGAGATCCTTTTTCTTGAGGCCAGGATCATCCTTATCCGCCATAGTCCGTGTCTCACAAATAACATTTTTGCCTTCAGTCAAGAAAAAAGCAGAGGAAAAAGAAGGCTCTTTTGAACTTTAGCCCTATCTATGTTCTTCAGTCTGTAGCTCCATATCTACTCTTTTTTCTAAGAGACAGCCCCAGCCCAGAACCACAGTGCTTGAAAAACAAAGTGGCTCTGGAAGAAAAATGGTATTTAAGGGGGTAACATTCCATTTGCGTACATTGCAGCCATTGGACTCCCTGGTCTGGGGAAAGTAGCCCAATTTGAGCCAGGGAGGCTGCCTACCCTAGGAAATGAGACCAAAGTCTTGGTTAGAGGGTCATTCTTCCTTGGAAAGGAAGCTGGGTTAAGCCCAGGGTCCCTTTGATACCCACAGGGCATGTTGGAGAAGAGTCCAGGTGCTCAGCAGCTGACGTGGGGAAAGCGACTTGTCCAGGGCCTAATGGACCAGCAGACCTTGGGAAAGCAGCTGGACATGGATCCTGCAGGCCAGTGGCCTTGGAAGGTTAGCTGGGTTAGGGCCTAGTGTCCCAGAGGCTCTTGAGAAAATTGCTGGATTTGAGCCCTGGAGGCTAGCAGACCAGACCAGAAAGGTACTTGGATTTGAGGCCAATGTGCCAGAAGACTGAGAGGAGGCAGTTGGGTTCAGTCCTCCTGATCCTGTCCCCCTCGGAAAGGCTACAGCATTTAACCCCATGGAACCACCTGGCCTTGAGAAATGAGCTGAATTAGGGCCCATGGTGCCCAGAGCCCTTGACATGGGAGAGGGATTTGGTCCTGGAAGACCAGTTCCTATGGAGCTGGGACCTGCATTTGGGCCTATGGGGCCAGGCTCTGTACGTACTTTCTTTCTTTCTTTTTTAAAAATTGGTTTTTTGAGACAGGGTTTCTCTGTGTAGCCTTGGCTGTCCTAGACTCATTTTGTAAACCAGGCTGGCCTCGAACTCACAGCGATTCACCTGTCTCTGCCTCCTAATGTTGGGATTAAAGGCGTGTGCCGCCACGCCTGGCACTGTACGTTTTCTTTTACATGGATGTATCTATGGTAACTGATCAAAATCAGGAAATCAACACTGGTTGAAGCTCATTTGTCTAATCTATAAACTTCATCATGTAACATGTGTTTTGATAAAGACTCATGTGTGTCTGTGTGTGTATACACTGTCGCATACAGGTACATTTGAAGGAAAATTGATTTCAACAGTAGGAGTTAGGAGCCAAGCAAACGTGGTGGTGCACACTTTTAATCTCAGCACTCCAGAGGCAGAAACAAGTGGATCTCTGTGAGTTCAAGGCCAGCCTGGTCTACATAGTGAGTTCCAGGATAACCAAAGATACGTAGAGAAAGCCTGTCTCAAACAGCCAACCAAGCCAAACAGCAAGAAGGAGGCAAAAACAAGTCAGTGTTCCAGCTGGGGATGCAGTTCAGACGGTGGGCTGCTTGTCTAACATGCAGGAGGCCCTGATACATGTGAAGTCTGGGGATCACTCTTGGGTGTCATTCTTAGGAGCCATCTGCCTTGCTTTTCATGATACAGTCTCTCCAGCCTGGCAATCAAGTCATTCAGGTTGACTGAGTTGTAGGCATCTGCTTGTCTCCACTACCCAGGCACTGGGAATACAAGTGCTCACCACCGTGTGCTCACCACTGTGTACTCACCACCATGCCAGGAGTTTTGACTTGGGTTCTCAGATTAAACTGAGATCCCTGTGCTTGCCACGAGAGTTATTTAATGACTGAGCCATCTCCCCCAAACCCTGATAATGACTTTCATAGTAGTGGTGGAGCACGCCTTTAATCTCAGCACATGAGAGGCAGAGACAGGCAGATCTCTGAGTTTGAGGCCAGGCAAGTCTATATAGTGAGTTCCAAGACAGCCAAGGCTACACAGAGAAACTCTGTCTCCAAGCTCCACCCCCAGCTCCCGAAGGAGGTTTTTATAGCAGAGGAGAGTGCTTCCTAGTCTTGGATCCCATCCAGGATCAGGAAGGCCTTCTCTGAGGGGACAGTCCACCTGTCTTCCTTGTCACTCACCCCCTTGGCTTTTGGACCAGCCACTTTGCATGGATTTGCCTGGTGTTTTCCCAGATTAGGTCCAGGACTCAGATTACACATTTCTGGCAGCTTTAGTCAGCCTGGCTGCTGTAATAAAACACCAAACACCAGCTGTCTTAAGTGAGGGATTTTTTTTTCTCACAGTTGGAGGGGCTGGAAGTCCAAGGTCAAGATGACTGCAGGTCCGGTTTTTTCTGAGGCCCCTCTCCTCGGTCTGCAGAAGCCTGACTTCCTGCCATGCTCTCACATAGCATCTCCTCTATGTTTGTGAGTTCCTTGTGTCCATTTGTATGTCCAAGTTTCCTGCTTTATAAGGACACTGGCCAGGTTACATTAGGCCCCTCAGGTCACTGGGTTTAAATAGTGGCTGCTAGGGCTCTGTACAGAAAGTTACCAGGGCTGTACGTCATCCTTAAGAATCTTACTTAGAAGTAGATGAATGTATCCTGCCCCTCCTGGCATATTTTTGTCATAAGTGTGTACATGTGCATGTGCGGGTACACACGTGTGTGTGTGTGTGTGTGTGTGTGTGTGTGTGTGTGTGTGTGCACGCGCGCGCGCGCACGCGTGCGTGTGAGGGTATCTGCATGAGGACCTCTGACCCCAATGTTCCTTCTTCTACTGCCTTCCTGTTGTATGGCGGGCATGGCTCCCACTGTTAGGTACAATGGATGCAGGGACTAAAGAGTGGACAAGCCTGGATTTTGTCTGGTGCTCACTGTCATATATGAGCAGAGTGATGAGAGGGAAGTCATGTAACCACTTTTCTCTTCTTTCTGGACAAAAAAGAATGAGAATGGTGATGGCTGGGGTGGACTTAAGTGATAAACAAAGAGCTGTTTTCAAACTGTGGGCCTGTGGAAACAGGTAGTGGAGAAAGGGGTAACCCTGCTCTCTTCCCAGGGTGGATGTTGTTTGGATCTCTTTTTTTTTGTTGTTTTGTTTTGTTTTTGTTTTTGTTTTCGAGACAGGGTTTCTCTGTGTAGCCTTGGCTGTCCTGGACTCACTTTGTAGACCAGGCTGGCCTCGAACTCACAGCGATCCGCCTGCCTCTGCCTCCCAAGTGCTGGGATTAAAGGCGTGCGCCACCACACCCGGCTCTGTTGTTTGGATCTTAAATGGTTTTTTTTTTTTTTTTTTTTTTAAGAGGACCAGTGCCAAAGGCTTGGTGGCCAGCTTGTGACACTGTTGGGAGGCACTAGAATCTTTAGCAGGGAAGGTGTAGTAGCAGGAAGCTATGGCAGACACTTGAGACATGACCTTGAAAGGGACATTGGGTCTCCAGTTTCTTTGGACTTTCTCTGCTTCCTGGCAGAGGTGAGTGGCTTTGTTCTGTCATGATAATCTTCCTCACAGAAGTCCCAAGACAGTGAAGTGATGAGCCACCATGGGTTGGTAGCTCTGAAATACTGAGGTAAATGGAAAACCTTGCTGCTTATGCGTTGACTTTTTCAGATACCTTGTCACAGCGGTGAACAGCAGATCCATACAGACGCCTTTGAGAAAGGGCACCAAAGCATCCTGGTTATAGTTCTACAGCCATGCAAGTGTTCCTGTGTGGGGAGCCAAGACCATAGCCGGCAAGCACCTCGGACCTTGGCATAATACATTGAGTGGACCTGGGGCAGGCGGCCTTGCGACCTCTTCCCCTCCCTCAAGGTACTCTGCAGCTGTTGTCAGTATTCCCGCAATTACAGAGGCCTTCAGAGGACGAGCGGAAGCATGTCTATAGATAACATCTTGTGGTTCCAGATGCCTAACAATTCCACCCAGCCCCAGAACCACAGGGGCCCTCGCCCTGCCAAACTTCCTGACTTCCTGATATCTTGCGAAAACCGCCCACCTGGATCACCCCACTCAGCCTCCTGCTTCAATGGTACATATTTGCCTGTGAAAAAATAAAATTTTGTCAGCTTGATCAGACTCTTTGACTTGCTGTCTGTTCTTCGTGTTTCTTGTCCCCCATTCTCTCCCTAGGGGTCCGAGGGTCCCAGTTGATTGTCCAGCAGGTCCGGACAAGTGGCGCCCAAAGTGGGGCATGACGACCACCAGGAGAGACCACTGTCCGACCGAAATCGGTGACAAAAAGGATCAGGACTCAGAGCCTTCCCGGAACTGCAGACTGGGAAAGAAAGACTCAGGACAACGTATTCACAAGGTAGGACTCCTCCATTATGGGACAAGAAATTTCCCAACATGACCTGTTTATTTCTGGCCTCAAAGAATCCCTTAAGATGTGAGGAACTCATGATAAAAAAAATTAAAAAAAAAAAAAAAAAAAAAAGGACCTGATAAAATTGTTTTCTTGTTGATGTTTGTCCTCGGTTTCCCCAAGAGGGTACTATTAATGAGAAAAAAAATGGTTTGAGCATGGGAGATTGCCTGCAGGACTACTACCATATTTTCGGCCCTGAGAAGGTGCCTGTCTCTGCCTTTAGTTATTGGAATCTAATAAATGAGGTCCTCAAAACCCGCTATAATTGTCCTGGTGTTTAAAATGTTGTAGAAGAAGGGGGAAAGGCCTTGCGCCATTGTTCCCGCGCCCCTTCGGAGGCGGGGCATTCCCGCTTATCCTCTCCTCATAGGGGCTCAGCCGCCTCCCCCTTGGGCCCCCAAAACGCCCTTACTGAAAAACCTATCATCAGAACTGATAAACCCCCATTAAAACACACCCCTTTACCCATCTCTTATTGACTTAGGATGATGAGCCTTTGGATCCAGGTGACGCGGCCACCTTAGAAGAGGAGGCAGCTCATTATCATAACCCTGACTGGCCCCCAGCCTCAAGGGCCACAGTCGCCCTGGCCACAGCCCCCACAAAGGCTCAATCCTTGGCTACCCGCCTATTGCCCCCTTTTAATCTACCTCCCCCATATGAGACATCTCCCCTGGATCGCGTATTCGCTGCGAATCCCCCCTTGGTGTGGGCACGCTCATTGGCCACCTCCAATTTGGCGACTTTGACTGAGTTGGTCGGCAACCGACAAGAACAATTAACCCTCCTAACAACCCTTAAAGACTTAGACTCACAACTTGCAGATCTATTCCTCCCCGCCTCAAGCCCCTCTAAACCTGTATCCATTAAAAAAGTGGATAATTTTAAAATGTGAGATAGAGTTGGTTAAAAAAAAATTATAAAAATGCTATATTATGCTTTTAGACCTATAAAGGTTCCTATATATTTGTTTGTTTGTTTGTTTGTTGGTTTCAGTTAAAGATAAGTTTAGACCCTAGATATGCTGTTTATTGGCAAGGTTTCAAAAATGCCTTTTGTCTTGCCTGTCAGACTGTTTGCTTTATGATCGTCATGTCAAATTTTAAGTCTCTATGAATTTGTTTGATTTTTAAAATATTTTCATTTTCCTATATTTTGTGAGAGGGCCAAGTTTTACTCGCTGGCTAATTTTCCAAAACAGTGCAACACGCACAACCCATGAGGCAGTGAGAGTTCTGTCTCTATGTGGTGCCAGCCAGCAGCAGGCCCGCCTCACGGGGCCTGGACCCAGGCACAGCCGCCGCCCATGGGGAACAAGCCCAGGACTGGGGCGTCCATGGGCCAAAATGTTTCACAGGCACCGCTCCTGGCTGGTGCCTATGGGGCTCAATTCTTACAGAACAGAGATGGCTACAAAAACATGGCTGGTCGGAGAAGTATGGTCTAAGGAAGAGTTTATTATTGCCTTAAACTTAGAATTTTTGTGTTTAATTTTTGCTTGTAAGAGACAACAATTTTCCAAGTTGGTCTAGGGAATGGCATTAATTCCAAACTCCTAAGCTGCAAAGTGTTTATAATTTTCTTGTTTCTTTGCTTAGTTTTTACTTGAGAGATATTTCTAAAATTTTTTTAGATTCTTAAAAAGGAAAGTTAAACTAGTTTTGTCCTTGGAACTAGACATTTACAGCTGGGAGTTTCTAGCTTAGATCAAACTAGTTAAACAAACCTAGGGCTACAATGTCCTTGAGCTAGATAATTTTACAGACACTCTCCTAGTTATCTGTGGGCTTGACTCCTACAGAGCAGAGATGGCTACAGACACGAGGCTAGTTGGAGAGGCGGAACTAAGAGGGTGATAGCTTTCTAAACTAGCCTAGGGAATGTAGTTAACTACCTAGATCTTAGAATTTTCTTGTTTCCCAGATTAATTTTTGTTTGAGACGTTTAAAGATTTTTTTTTTTTTACTAAAATTGTAATGAAACAATTAAACAAGTCATGGTGGCACATGCCTTTAATCCCAACACTTGGGAGACAGAGGTAGGCAGATCACTGTGACAGGACGTGGTGATGCACACCTTTAATCCTAGCACTTGGGGATTAACACAGGAGGAACTCTTGAGTTCCAACCAGGTCTCCACAGTGCGTGATCTACTGATAAGCTAAATTGTTTACAGAGATGTAAATTTTTTAATGTACATGAGACTGAAACTTACGGGAACTTTGCAGCCAGGACTACCCACTCCTGTGGCTGTTCCCAAGGATACTTTTTAAATTGTTATAGACTTTAAGGATTGTTTTTCACTATT
The DNA here is from genome assembly GCF_903995435.1 of Acomys russatus. NCBI lineage: Eukaryota > Metazoa > Chordata > Mammalia > Rodentia > Muridae > Acomys > Acomys russatus. The sequence continues at coordinate 32,024,321 of NC_067141.1, forward strand.
CCCTTACATTCAAAAGATTGGCATCACTTTGCTTTCAGTGTGCCTTCTGTGAATTTTAAGGAGCCAATGAAGAGATATCATTGGCAGGTTTTGCTTCAGGGAATGGCTAACAGCCCCACCCTATGTCAGAGATTTGTAGCTACAGCTTTACAAAAGGTTAAAGAAAAATATACTGACTTATATATCACTCTTTTTGTGTTTTACCTGAGAAGGAAGAGGCTGAAAATACCAACTACGAATATGGATCTACCTTTTGAACTTTCTTAGGAGCTATTTGCAGACCAGACTGAGATAATTGGGTCTCCATAAAAGTATAACACAAGCCGGGCGGTGGTGACGCACACCTTTAATCCCAGCACTCGGGAGGCAGAGGCAGGCTGTAAATTCGAGGCCAGCCTGGTTTACAAAGTTAGTCCAGGACAACCAGGCTACACAGAGAAACCTTGTCTCGCAAAACCAAAACCAAACAACAACAACAAAAAAGTATAACACAAAAGCACTTGCCCATTCTTTCCAGCAATAAGTATATCACCCATGTAAAGAGTGATATATAAATCAGTATATTTTTCTTTAACCTTTTGTAAAGCTGTAGCTACAAATCTCTGACATAGGGTGGGGCTGTTAGCCATTCCCTGAAGCAAAACCTGCCAATGATATCTCTTCATTCCTGGAGACCGGAGCTGACCTGGGAGGGATCCAGCTGCTCAGCGCACCAGGTGGAGGTTGTGAAAGTGTTTCTTGTCTGCTCTGTGTCTTGCTTTCTTCCTCTGTAAATGAGGATGGTGACAGGGTTGGGTTGATAGGGTTGTTAGGGGGAGGTTTTTTCTTCTTCTTCTTCTTCTTTATTCAGTTATAGATAGTTGGCTTTGAACTCAGGCTCTTTCCTTTTTTATTTTGTTTTGTTTTGTTTTTGTTTTTGTTCTTTTTCAAGACCATCCTCGAACTCGAACTATAGATCAGGTTGGCCTCGAATTCACAAGAGATCTGCCTGCCTCTACCTCTTGAATGCTGGAATTGAAGGCGCGTACCACCACCACCCTGCCAAACTCAGGCTTTTTCTATTGCAGTCTCTCCAGTGCTGGGATTACAGGTGTGAGCTGACATGCCCAAGTCTCATTAAAAAGTTTACTATTAGATATTTAATTATTAAATTATTTATATTTATTTGCTTTTGTTTTTTGAAACAGGGTCTCACTCTGTATCTCTGGCTTGGCTGGAACTGGCTGTATAGCCCAGGTTAGCCTCCAATTTGTGACGTTCCTCCTACTGCTGCATCCAAGTGTTGGGATTACAGGAGTCTTTCACTACATCTGTCTTATCTTAATTAATGAGTTAATTAATTACATTTTTATATGTGGAGGTCATAGGACACTTTGGAGGTACCAATTCTCTTCTACTATGAGGGGCCTAGGAACTGAATGTAGACCATGCTAGCCTAGAACTCACAGAGATCTACCTGCTTCTGCCTCCTTGAGTGCTGGGATTACAGGAGTGAGCCACCACTGCCCAGCAGCAACAGCAGGTATCTTTACATGTAGTTTAAAATTTTTATTTATTGGTTCATTCAAGTCAAGGTCTCACTATGGGCCAAGTGTGATGGCACACACCTTTAATCCCAGCACTGGAGGAGGGGGTGGGTCAGGTGGATCGCTGTGAGGACAAGGCCAGCCTGGTCTACAAAGTGACTCTAGGACAGCCAATGCTACACAGAGAAACCCTGTCTCAAAAAATGGGGGGGTGGGGGGAAAGCCCAAACACACAAACAATCTCCCCAAACCAAACAAAAGCAAAATTAAAAAACAAGACAACAAAAAAAGATCATACTATGTAGCTCTGGCTGTCCCAGAACTCACCGTGTAGAACAGGCTGGCCTCAAAATTACAGAGATCTGCCTGCTTTTGTCTACCAAATACTGGGATTAAAAATCTGCAACCCAGCTTGTTTTTACTTTTAAAAGCTTCACTTCTCTTCTTTTCTCTGTCTCTGTCTCTGTTTCTCTCTGTCTTTGAGACAAAGCCTCACTATGTAACCCTGGCTGGTTGGGAACTGGCCATGTAGAGCAGGCTGGCCTTAAACTCACAGACCTCTGCCTGCCTCTGCTTCCCCAGTGCTGGGATTACAGGAGTTTACCACCAGACCAAGGATGTAGTTCATTTGTTTCTTTTTTTATTATGTGCACAGGTATGTGTTTGTGTGTGAATTTGTGAATGTGAGTGCAGTGTGTGCAGACCCAGCAGAGGACTTTGGAATCCTGGGAGGTGGAGTTACAGGTGTAGTGAGCTACCTGACATGAATGCAGGACTCAAGCTTGGATCTTCGAAAGGCCAGTGCTTGGGCCATCTCTCACTTTCCTAATCTGTAAAGTGAATCTAAGATTTATGAAGCAAAGTTAAAAACAAATGTTGAGAGCATAAAAACCAGATTTGTGTTTGTTTAGTGAGAATAGCTAGCTGCTAATTATGTTCTTATTAAGAAAGTTTATTGCTAATGTCATCTTACACTTTGTTAAACAATCATTGTGCTATGAATATAATCCATACTGTGTAGTTTAGGGATTAGTTAAATGTCTAGACTTCAAAAACTACTCTTTATGTATTATAAAAATTATAGTACCACTTTGAATTGTCTGAATGTTTTCATGACTTGAAATAAATTTTAGCTATGTGAAAAAAAAAAAAGAATAAGGTATGGTAGCGGATGCCTGTAATTCCATCATTTGTGAGGTGGATGGAGGAGAATCCTCAGGGCCATCCTGGGCTACAGAGTGAGTTTGAGGCCAACCTGGGGCACACAAGACCCACAATAACAAATGAACATAACTGAGATGCTGTGAGATTTGATGCCCTTTATCTTCTCTGCTCACTCAGGTCAACCTAAGGCCAGAAGGGTACCCAGGAGGATGGCGGCTGCCTAGGTGGCTGGGGGAGTCCAGCCTATGGCAGCCATGTGGCCCTGTTGACAGCTTCATTTCAGACTTGTCTGGCTTCCAGAGTACAGGAGAATATATCAACTGTTGAAAGCCCCCAAGTGTGTGAGAACTTGTTTCGGCATCACCTGGAAGCTGATATACAGCTGTTGCTCTGGTGAGGATTAAATTATATGTGGACAGGGCATAGACAGAGGGTGAGTCCAGGCCTGGCTGCTTTTCCTCTTTCTTCTCCTCCTATTCCTTCTCCTCTTTCCTTAAGGCTGTCCCCAAACTGCCATGTAGCCAAGAATGATCCTCCTGCCTCCATCTCCTGGGTGCTGGATGACAGGCACACAAAGCCATGCCAAGTGTGTGTGGTGCTAGGGAAGGAACCCAGGACCTCAGGCATGCTAGGCAAGCACTCTGCCAACTGAGCTAAGCTGAAGCCCTTACTCTGCCTTCTGGCTGCCTGCCCACTATGTTAGCTTCTGAGGTTGTACCTATCACAAGCTGAGGGGAGAGCTGCAGCAGGCCCTGGGCTGGATGCAGGCCCATCAAATGGAGGAAGTATGGGCCACTGCGAGGTCTGGTGGGGCCTCTGGATCTGGGCACCGATATCAGAACTAGAGTGCATCTGTTTCTTGGGGACTCTCACCGGCCCCCTGTTCATCTTTGGAGCCTAGGAGTAAACAGAAGAACAGTCTCTCATATTGTTCATCCTGAGGATAAAGAGCAACTGCTGGAAAAGAGTGACCCCAGAGGAGGACAAGACTATGTGTAAAGTGTGAGGTAAAGGCTGGAGAGGACAGAGGAGAGGTGGGGTTGCCTCTCTAAAAGAATAAGCTAAGATGTACCAGAGGTGGCAACTCTTGCACGGGGCTTTGAAGGGTGATTGGGAGTGCACTAAAAGATTGGAGAAAGAACAAATAGTCCAGGGCAGGGGACAGACATCACAAACCAAGGGCATGGCCATGGCCCGGTGTGTGCAGAACAGGCAGGGGTGATGGTGAATGCTGACTGACGAGGAGGAAAGAGAAGGTAGAGGTATGCATGGGGCTCCTGGCTTGTGAGGAGGTGGCCTTCTTAATGGTTGATAGGAGCTTCTGAGTGTCCCCTGTCAGTCTCTTGCAAGATGACATGCCACCAAACCACTCTGTGGGGGTATGGGCACCTCCGGGGACTGCTGCTCTGGGGCTAGAATTTTTAGTGTTTCCTGACAGCATCTCACTTCCTCTTTGGTTGTCTTCTTTGAAAGTGGCCAGAAAGAAACCCAAAACACCTGCTTCCTAATGCAGGGCCTGAGGGAGGGAGCTTCCACCAGGCTGGGAGGCCCCACTGGCCTCTCTCCCCCACTGTGAGTGTTAAGCACAGGGTATGTTCAGGTGAAGAGATGCATGGACGTTCCTGGTAGCAAGATCTAGAGAAAGACAGGAAACACCATGACCACGGCAACTCTTATAAAGGAAAACATTTAACTGGGGCTGGCTTCAGAGATTTAGTCCATTATCGCCATGGTGGGACATGGTGGCATGCAGGCGGACATGGTGCTGGAGAAGGAGCTGAGAGTTCTACATCTTGATCTGAGGCAGCAGAAGGGGACACTGCGCCACACTGGATGTAGCTTGAGCATAAGACCTCAAAGCCCACCCCAACGATGACACATTTCTTCCAGTAAGACCACACCCACTCCAACAAGGCCACGCCTCCTAATAGTGCCACTCCTTGTGGGACAAGCATTCAAACACATGCGTCTATGGGCCCATTCGTCTTCAAACTACCACACGGGGAGACAAAGTGATGGATTCTGAGAGGCTTTGGCTATTCCTACTAGGCACCTGGACCATACCTCACACACATCTCTTTAGGACTCATGTACTAGCCACAGGCCCTGGTTCTGTGTGGCTGAAGAGGGTGCTGGGGTTCTTCTGGTTCTTCTCCTGTTATTCCTGTAATACTAAGCTTGATACCATAAAGAAATGCTGCATTCAGGGACCAGGGCCTGGAGCTGGGGAGTGGGCACTGCCTTTCTCCGGGTGTCAGGGATCACAGACATGGGACTGCATGAGGTGGGCCTAAAGAGCACCTCTACCTGTTCCCTAGCTACATAGGGAAGCTAGGCAGACATGGCTGTGCAACCCCAACCCTGCCTTTTGGGTCCAAAGCCCTCTGACTTGAGCCATTCTCTTTAGTTGCTCTGTCACTATAGCTGCATGTGTCATGCCACCAGGCAGGCTGAGGCCCACTGATGTGCCACGTCTTGACCACACCAAGAGACAACAACAGTGGCTAGCCCTCATGTCCGCCCCCCCTCTGGGCCAGGCTGGAACCAAGCATTTACTTGGCTCATGACTTCCTTTATCCTTTAGGGCCAGGCCCTAGGCCCAGAGAGGAGTGGCCCTGTTTAACATGCTACTGGTACACAGACTTTGGGGCCCCACATTTCCACCACACTGGTTTAGTCCTTTATGTGGTCCCCTTGAAATGCATATCCCAGGCTGCCTCTAGTCCTCCTGGATCAGACACCCTAGCAAGTAAGTTGGGTTCAGATACTTGGGCTCATCCAGATCTGGGGATTTGTGTGTAGGTGTGTGTGTGGGGGGTGGTGGAGATATGTTTGTGTGGGCATGTGCACCATACTTTTGGCTTTTTAAAAAAGATTTATTTATTTTATTTATTGCATATGAGTGCTTTATCTGCAGAAGAGGGTATCAGATTACATTATAAATGGTTGTGAGCCACCATGTGGTTGCTGGGAATTGAACTCAGGACCTCTGGAAGAGCAGGTAGCGCTCTTAACCACTGAGCCCTCTCTCCAGCCCCTTGGTTTTGTTTTTAAAAGATGTATTTATTTATTATGTATAGTGTTCTGCCTGCATGTACACCAGCATGCCAGAAGAGGGCATCAGATCACTTTACAGATGGCTTGTGAGCCACCACGTGGTTTCTGGGAATTGAACTCAGGACCTCTGAAAGAGCAGTCAGTGCTCTGAGCCGTCTCTCCAGCCCGCACCGCACTTTGTATGTTAGCATGTGCGTGTGTGGAGGAGCATGTACAAGCGGAGGCCTGAGCAGCACACTGGATATCTTCCTCTTTCACATCTTACTTGCCTAGACAGGGTCTCTCACTGAGTTAGAAGCTCAGGTGTTCGCCTTAGCCTGCTTGGCCAGAGAGCTCTCAGGCTTTGCCTCTGCTTCCCAGTGCTGAGGTTACAGGCATGCATAGCCACGCCTGGCTTTTCATGTGGTGCTGGAAATTCGAACCCAGGTCCTGGTGCTTGTAAAGCAAGTGATCTTACCCTCAGAGCCAGCTCCCCAGCCCTAAATTTAAAAGTAAAATTTACTTGTATCTTTATTTTTATTATATTTTATTATCTAAAACAATTTTTTTTTTTGAGAGAGGGTTTCTCTGTGACATAGCTCTGCTGTCTTGGACTCCCTTTGTAGACCAGGTTGGCCTTGAATTCACAGCAATCCTCCTGCCTCTGCCTCCCAAGTGCTGGGATTAAAGGTGTGTGCCACCATACCCATCTCTAAAACAATTTTTAAAGTTAAATATATTTTTTTTATCATTTTCTTCCCCTCCTCCAAGTCCTTCCAGATCTTCTCCCTGTCCCTATTCATCAATTTTAAGTTCTTTCTAAAAGCACAAACAAAAACCCAATACAACAAAATCCCCCAAAACCAACAAAACAAAACAACACTCAAAAACAAAACAAAACCACTAAACTGTAACCAAATAAAAGCATGCACACACACACACACCCCAACCAAACACTCCCCAAAACAAACAAACAAACAAACACACCCCAAACCTATGGAGTCCCTTATATGTTGGTTCACTGCCCTTGAACATGAGGCCTGCCTGGCCCTGAAATGCTTGATATACTCTGTCACTTCACTGGAGAAAACTGATTTTCCCTCTTCCAGTAGGTGTAAATGATAGTTCAGTGGTTAAACTTTACCCCAGTGGTTAGGTACTCATTCATTCATTCATTCATTCATTCATTCATTCAAAAAATATAAAAGAAAACAAAATCTTTCACATCAAAGTTGGACAGGACAAACCAACAGAAGGAAAAGGCCCAAGAGAAGACCAAAAACCAGAGAGCCCATAGAATCAGGTGGTCTCTTGGGTGGGTAGATAGATGCATATACAGACAAAACATCAATTTACATTAAATAAATCTTGCCAGGTTGGTGGCACAAGCCTATAATCCTAGCACTCAGGGAGTTAGAGGCAGGCAGATCTCTGTGACTTCAAGGCCAGCCTGATCTACAAAGTGACAAAGTCCAGGACTGCTGAAGGCTACACAAAGAAACCCTGTCTTGAAAAACCAAACCAAACCAAACCAAGCCAAGCCAAGCCAAGCCAAGCCAAACCAAACCAAACCAATGTTTACCTATTATCAGAGACCCACTTGTTTGCCTATTCAGGAATCCCATAAAAACACTAAACTTAGCTGGGCATGATGGTGCACACTTTTAATTCCAGCACTTGGAAGGCAGAGGCAGGTGGATCGTTGTGAGTTTGAGGCCAACCTGGTCTACAAAGTGAGTCTAGGACAGCCAAGGCTACACAGAGAGACCCTGTCTTGAAAACAAAAAACAAACAAACAAAAAAGCAAAAAACAAAAAACCTCCACTAAACTCGAAGCTATAATATATAGAACAGAGGACCTGGTGTAGACCTGTGTAGGCCCTATGCTTGCTCCTTCAATCATTGTGAGCTCCTGTAAGTTTTTTGGTTGGTTTAGAGGGCCTTGTTCTCCTGGTGTCCTCCATCCCTTTTGGCTTTTATACTCTTCTTGCCTCTGCTTCCTCTGGGTTCCTTGAGCTTTGAGGGGAGTGACCTGATGGAGACACCCCATTTAGGGCTGAGTATTCCAAGGTCTCTCACTATCTGTGTAACCCTGTTCCCCTTTTGACTGGTCCTCTTAGTGTTGGGCTAAACAGGACTCCTGTCAGTCAGGGCTTCTGCCTGTCACTCCCAGCCAGTGACCCTGGTCCCCAGGACCCCCTTGCCTTGACACCTTCAGAGACTCTCCCTCTCCAAGTGCCGGTGTTGAATTGGTTCCCAAGACTGTAGGGTAATAGGCATGAACCACATCCCACCAACGCCCCTTTCTCACACAGGCCCTCTGGGATGAGGGGAAAGGCAATCTGCCCTTCACTCTTCAGAAAATGCCTCAGAGCCTCACTCCTGGGACTCCTGTCTTTGGTTTGTTTTTGTAACTTTATTAGAGCTTAGGAGCTTTTTTTGTTTAGCAGTAAAACATCCTCAGGGAAGTCAGGGACATGAGAGCGATGACAGGACTAGAATTGAGAATTGAGAAAGGTCAGGAGATGATTTTATCTGGAATGAGAGCCCCTTAACATGGTCACCACAAAAGGTTGTGTAGGGTGTTCACTGCAGAAAGGCATGCAGGGGAGGACTCAGGGGCAGCCTGAGATCCTGAGGGAAGTCTGCACAGGCCTGGTGCCTTGGTGCTGAGCTATGTCTGTTTGAAAAGAAGGAAGTCTTTCTTAGTTCAGTCAGCAGGCTGCACCCTAACCCTTGCTAAGGCTGGGACTGGGCAGAAGGAAGATCTTGTGGAGGTTTATTTTTATTTTTTAAGTGTGTGTGTGTGTGTGTGTGTGTGTGTGTGTGTGTGTGTGTGTGTGTGTGTGTGTGTGTGTGTGTGCAGTTACCTGTGGAGTCCAGAAGAGGGCGTTGGATCCCCTGGAGCTGGAGCTATTGGTGGTTTTAAGCCTTTTCACATGAGTGCTGAGAACCAGACTCAAATGCTGAGGTATCTCTCCAGCCCCAAGAAGACCCTTTAAGAGTCATATTTTACTGCTGTCTAATTACTCACCCCAGGTCACATAGCTAGGGAATGGCAGGGCCAGATCCAAATACTGGTAGTCTGGCCCACATGTCCTGGCCTTACCAACCACCATACTGCCTTGCCCATGCATCTACGGGTTGAGCAACATATTAGTTATATTTGTGTTGCTGTCACCAAAATACCTGACACGACTGTGCAAGAGAAGAAGGGTTTGTTTTGGCCCATGGGTTTAGAGAGTTTCAGTCTATCACAGCAGGAAATGGATGGAGGAGTAGTTCAAGTTCACAGCAACTGCAGTGTATGGGGGAGGCTATTCATAACATGTTGGAACAGAACTGAAGTATGAGGCAGGAACTAAGAGATGGGTCTAACCATAAAGTCTCACCCTGTCTATCCTACTTCTGCCTGCTAGGTTCCACAGCCTCCCAAAAACCGCACAACAAGCTGGAAATCAAAACATGTGCATGGTCTAGATTGGGGCCATAGCAGGTATGGATGAATGTTATCCCAAGAGCGCATAGGAATATTCATGTTTAGGAAGGGCTGCAAGCATCATGACCAGGGCGAAGGGAGACCTTTTGTGTGACTAAGGTCTCCACAACCAAGGCCTTGCTGACCTGTGTCTAGAGGCACTGTGAGGGACACTCATGCCGACACTGCACTGGACTCACTCTCTACCCCTGACGTCTGCCTCATATCAAGTGTGTCAAGAACCCACGCCTCTTTTGAACAGTGTTCCTGCCATAATCTAGGCACACTGACTGGCCACATGTTGAGTTTGAAGGAAGGTCCCTGGGTCCAAGAAACAAAAAAGAGGTAAGGAGTTAGGTAATGGCCTGGAGAGATAAAGTGCAATGCTAAGCAGGCATGAGGACCTGAGTTTGCTGGCCAGACAATCTAGCCATTCAGTGAGTGCTAGGTTCAGTGAGAAATCATATCTTTTTTGGTGGGGGCGAGGGGTTGAGACAAGGTTTCTCTGTGTAGCCCTGGCTGTCCTGGACTCACTTTTGTAGACCAGGCTGGCCTCGAACTCACAGTGATCTGTCTGCCTCTGCCTCCCGAGTGCTGGGATTAAAGGCGTGCGCCACCACGCCTGGCGTGAGAAATCATATCTTAAAAGATAAGCTACATGGGAGCTAGAGAGGTGGCTTCGCAGTTTAAAGTATTTACTGCTTTTGCAAAGTACCTCAATTCAGATCTCAGCCACGGTGGACAGCTCACAACTGCCTTTAAGCCCATTTCCAGAGTATCGGATGCTGGCTTCTGGCCTCTGCTCCACTGGCATACATGTTGTGCACATAAATGTATGCAGGTGTGCACATGTGTATGTGCATATGCATGAATAAGTTAAAACATACATATGGTGGAGTGGTGGTAGAGTAGTTAGAAACACTGGCTGGTCTTCCAGAGCACTGGGACTGAATTTCCAGCACCCGCACGACAGGTTGCCACTGTCTGTAACTCCAGTTCCAGGGTGTCCCATGCCTTTTTCTGGACTCCATGGGAGCTGCATGCACATGGTGCACAGACATGCATGAAGGCAAATGCCAGCACACATAAAATACAGTAAATAAAATCTGAAAGACAAAAGAAGATAAGGTGGAGGATGATTGAGACCGACACCTGATATTGATCTCTGGTCTCCACACACACAACCACGTGCGCACCATGCACACATGCGCCACCATGCACACATGCGCCACCATGCACACATGCGCCACCATGCACACATGCGCCACCATGCACACATGCACACACACACATACGTGCACAACAAGGTGGCTGGCCCCTGAAGAACAACAGCTGAGGTGTTCTCTGGCCTCTACATGCATGCACATTTACACCTACATACATACCTACACGCACATGTGCATGCACGCGCACACACACACACACACACTCACGTTAGTCCTACCCTGGACTTAGGGTCTCTTTTTGTCATTGTACAGCAGCTGCCAACTTTTTCCATTTTCTTGCGGAAGAAGCTGCTTTTGTGAGCACCTACTATGTGCTCACAGTGGAAAGACTTTACTCCTGGTCACAGCTGACAACAGCCAGCAAGAGGAAGTGGCTGGCCTCCTGGTCAAGGGTCTCTGTGCTCTTCCCACGGCCCCTCCCGGCTTCCTCTGGTCCTCTGGGGACAGGGGCCCATGCTGCCTCAGAACAGCTGGAGTGCTGGGGTCAGGGGATTGGCAGTCAAGGGCTTAGGCTGTCCTCTCCATGAAAAGAAGGGGTGGAAGAGGGGCTGGTGGCCTGGATGAAGAGAAAAGACCTTGTCTATAGTGTCTCCGCCCCTGCCCTCTGGACTGACAGCTACTTCCTCTTTCAGCTCACGCCCCTCCTGCCACTCTCCTGGTGCTCAGTCCTGCTTCTTTCAGTAGCTGCCAGCCTTCCGGACTTGACTCTGTGCTCTCTCTGTGGCTAGGTAAGGAGGCAGTCTTCCAGGGGCTGGGCAGCCTTCATGCCGCCGTCTCAGTATAGACCGATGGCTACTTCTAGCTAGGATGACAGGGAGATGAGCTTAGGAGCCTGGTGGGGACTGACTGATGCCCAGAAGGAAGGACTGTGTTTTCCTGGGCACTAACCAGATGATGGGCACAATAGTGAGCTGTCAAATCACGGCCACCATGCTATCTCAGGTGTGGGGACATGCTCACTCGGTGAGCTTAGAGAAACTGAAAAGTTCACTGAGCTGGAAGCTGAGGACCTGGAATTCAAGCTCAGGGCTTTGCAAAGTTGGGGTTCCCACTACAGCAGGGTCCTAGCTGCTTGGGTGTCCCAAGATCCTGGGTCTTGAAGCTGTCTTTGTGCAGCCTGAGGAATCAGACTGGGTAGTTCCCAAGGCTGCAGGAGCACTGTCTTCTGAGCATCCCCGGTGACATGGACACTGCAACTGCCAGGGATTGTCTCAGGCTGAGAGAGAATGGCTCCCATCTGTCTGCTGGGAGGAGAGCCTTAGTCTCCCTCCACAGTACTGGCCCAGCTTCCGTGCCTCTCTGAACCTCAGTGTCCTCTCCTGAAAAGCTACTTTCCTTGGATTACTGCGAGTATAACTGCTCTGCAGATACTAAAGCTTAGAAAGAGAACCAGGAAGAATTCACCAAGAACACAGGTGCGCCTGCTCCCCCTAACAAGAGGGATTCTGTTAGGGAAACTCTAGCTTGGGGTCCCTGTGAAGGACAGTGCTTTCTGGAAGGGAGTAGATTCCCCCAACCCATTCTGGCCACTGTTTCTCTTGGAAAGAGGGATTCTGGAGCCCCAGGCACCCTCCTCCTTCCTTCTCTTCCTCTGTCATCCCACATGCAAAGCTAGAGAGACGTGAGGCAGCCCCTCTTCCACATGGCTGTGTTGGGTCGGCCAACAAGCGCTTTGAACACTTGTGTCAGTTTTCTCATCTGTACAATTGGATCCTAGCACATTTCTTCCAGAGCCACAAGAAAGAACATCTGTTAGAGGATTTACCAGTGTCTGGGGAGGGGTTCTGTGTGCCTGGCACAACCTAAGTCCCTACACCCTGCTTTCATTTCCTCCCTGCTACTGGGAGTATACAACATGACTCCCTCGGCACCTCCCTGACCCCAACTTCATCACAGGGCCTTGGGGTTCTCCATGAGGCTGTGGGCATGCATAGTACCTGACTTTTCCTGTTGTCCCAGTGTAAGAGTGAGTAAACAGGGGTAGGTTTTCTGGACTGGACTGTTACTGCCCTCCCTGGTAACTCCACGTGACAGTTCCTCCAGCCAGGTCTCTCTCACACGTGTCCCTCTTATCTTATTTCCTCTCCTTCTGTCAGAGGAGAGGCCAGCTCCCCTGATCTCAATCAGCCCACCCAAGCCCTCACTTCTGAGGCTGATAGCTTCTCTAGGAGGAACTGCAGAGAGGTAAGGCATGCTGTGCTGACAGACCTCCCCCCTCATATGATGGGCCACACTTGCCCCTCTGTGTTCTGGGGACCGGGAAAACAAATCCTGCCTGGCCTGGCCTTTGTGATCCTGGACATGTACTTAATGTTAATCGCAATGGTATTGATGTAGCGCCTATGCCAGTTTCTCTCTCTCTCTCTCTCTCTCTCTCTCTCTCTCTCTCTCTCTCTCTCTCTGTGTGTGTGTGTGTGTGTGTGTGTGTGTGTGTGTGGTGAATGCAAGTGCCTACAGAGGCCAGGGGGATTGGATCCCCCGGAATTGGGTTATATAGCCAATCATGAGCTGTCCAACATGAGTACCGGGAATCAAACACAGTATCAATCAAATCCTGGAAAAGCAGCATGTGCTTTTCAGTGGAGCCATCTCTCCAGTGCCCTACCTTGTCTTTTTGAGTTAAGATCTCTGGGACCTGTGTTATTCCAGTAGCTCTACAAACTAAAGACTGTTAGGATTGACACCCATGTTACAGAGGACACAGGCTCAGGAAAGCTACACTTGACTTGCTCAGAGCTGTGTTGGGGGAGGAGGGCAGCTGGGATGCTAGTCCCTTGCTTTGCTCATCCTCATGGGTCCCTAATGTCCGTTCTATTGGCAGGCCATACTCGCAGCACCTCTGAGATAGGTTCATCTCTTGCCGAGGCTGCAGGCTTCTGGTTCTTGTGTGCCAGGCTCAGCCCTCATTTCTTCCTCCTTGCCATGGCCAACATCACACTGAAGCCACTCTGTCCACTCTTGGAGGAGATGACCCAGCTTCCAAGCCACAGCAACTCTAGCATTCGCTATATTGACCACGTGTCGGTGCTGCTGCACGGGCTGGCTGCGCTACTGGGCCTGGTGGAGAACGGACTCATCCTGTTTGTGGTGGGCTGTCGCATGCGCCAGACGGTGGTTACCACCTGGGTGGTGCATCTGGCGCTGTCCGACTTGCTAGCCTCTGCCTCTCTGCCTTTCTTCACCTACTTCCTGGCGGTGGGCCACTCATGGAAGCTGGGTACCACCTTCTGCAAGCTGCACTCCTCGGTCTTCTTCCTCAACATGTTTGCCAGCGGCTTCCTGATCAGCGTTATCAGCCTGGATCGCTGCCTGCAGGTGGTGAGGCCAGTGTGGTCACAGAACCACCGCACAGTGGCGGCTGCGCACAGAGTCTGCCTGATGCTCTGGGTTCTGGCGGTGCTCAACACAGTACCCTATTTTGTGTTCAGGGACACCATCCCACGGCTTGATGGCCGCATCATGTGCTATTACAACGTGCTGCTCTGGAATCCAGGGCCTGACCGCGATGCCACGTGTGACTACCGCCAGAAGGCCCTAGCGGTTAGCAAGTTCCTGCTGGCCTTCGTGGTGCCTCTGGCCATCATCGCCTCAAGCCACGTGGCCGTGAGCCTGCAACTGCGCCACCGCGGCCGCCAGAGGACAGGCCGTTTTGTGCGTCTGGTGGCGGCCATCGTGGTGGCCTTCGTGCTCTGCTGGGGGCCCTACCACGCCTTCAGTCTGCTGGAGGCGCGTGCCCATTCTGTCACCACGCTACGGCAGCTTGCGTCACGTGGGCTGCCCTTTGTCACAAGCCTGGCCTTCTTCAACAGCGTGGTCAACCCACTGCTTTATGTGCTCACCTGCCCCGACATGTTGCACAAGCTGAAGGTCTCGCTGCGCGCAGTGTTTGAAAGCGTACTGGTGGAAGACAGCGACTTGAGTGGTGGGCCCAGCACTCGCCGTCGCCGTGGCTCCTCCACTACTACCTCAGCCTCCACCCTCCTGCTCACTGGCCGCCTTTCCCCACTGCGTCCTGGGCGCTTGATCCGCTGGATGAGAGGTAGCGCTGCAGAGCCCCAGCAGAAGGAACCTGTACAGTCCCAGAAGAAGCGCGGCTCTTTGAGCCGCGTGCTGAGCTCCACCTCGGATTAGAGCGGCATAGCACAGATGGTTTGCCAATGTGCACCCCTGTCCTCTTCTCATACCCGCTTGAAAATGTACATAGCATGCTGGGCGTGGTGGCGCACGCCTTTAATCCCAGCACTTGGGAGGCAGAGGCAGGCGGATCTCTGTGAGTTTGAGGCCAGCCTGGTCTACAAAGTGAATCCAGGACAGTCAAGGCTACACAGAGAAACCCTGTCTTGAAAAGAAAAAAAAGGAAAAAAAAAAAAAAAAAAAAAAAAAAAAAAGAAAAGAAAAGAAAATAAAATGTACACAGCTTGTGGAAGTGCCTTGAGTAACTGAATCTTCAGGAGCAAGGTGAATCGAAGCAGTCCTTTCTGAACACGTGTGGAGATCAGCAGGGTGCAGAAATGGCCTTTAGAGATGCTACTTGGTTCCTGACTGCTGGCCTCCAGACTTCTATACATTTTATTTTTCGAGATAGGGTTTCTCTGTGTAGCCTTGGCTGTCGTGGACTCACCTTGTAGACCAGACTAACCTCGAACTCACAGAGATCCACCTGCCTCTGCCTCTCAAGCGCTGGGATTACACGTGTGAGCCACTGCGCCAGGCTGAGGCTTCTAAAAAGTACTTGAACTGCCTAGGGATCTTGCTAGGGCAACAGATTAGGGCGAAGGTGAGATTTTGTACTTCTAATACCTTCCAGGCAGCTATCCCTAGGACAACTGGAGTCACACAGGTTAAACTCACAGCCACTGCTTTGTGTGTGGGATAAAGGGAAGAGACTGCCAATTAACAACAGTGTATATAGGGGTCAGTGGAAGGAAGAGTTGAGGCAGTTTCCAGCCGAACACCTTCACTTTTAATTCCCCACTTGGCCTTTGAGCCATATTCTTTAATGGCACAACCTTGCTGGCCAAGCTCCACTCAGGGATCTTCAGGGTCCAGTTCCAGGGCTGCCGCTGCCAGAGGCTTCACTCTGGCCCTGGGCAGCACAGGTTTAATTCTATCTAGAGAGAACACCATCCAACCTCTCCTCAGTACTACAGCTGCCTCCCAGGGACAAGAGCTGGCAGCCATCACTTCCAACCTGCAGGTAGGAGGGGTAACTTGTATTAGACCCAGCCCTTCTACCACACATCTATGTCCTCCCCACCGTGAACAGACGGCAGGGCAGATGCCCGCACTCATCTCTACATTCCAGGGGAAGTGGAACTGATGTCAGTAACTGGTGGATGTGGAAGAGCAGGGATGAGAAATTCTCAGGATCTCCTGAACCACTTAAGGCCAGGTTTGCCAGTTCAGTGCCAAGCAGGCCTCAAGCCCGTGGCAGGTGCTTTTCAAACTGGCTAGTAAAATGTCACCCCCAAGTCCCTCCTGCTTTACTCAGAGCACAACATACCTGTCATTCCATGTATTTTAGGTTTTTTTTCCCCCCAAGACAGGGTTTCTCTGTGTTATCTTGGCTGTTCTGGACTCACTTTGTAGACCAGGGTGGCCTCAAACTCACCGAGATTCGCCTGCCTCTGCCTCCCGAGTGCTGGGATTAAAGGTGTGCACCACCACTGCCTAGCTTTTTAATTGTATTTATGAGACTGTTACACCATGTATTTTAATTGTCTATTATGAGAATGGAACCCCAATGGGGCAGGGACTTCTGTCTTTCTGGGAGCCCAGAGCTGTATTGTGCAGACATTAATAAACACTTCTGCAGTAGATCATGAAGGCACAGCGAAAGCCTCAAGACTTCTACAGTGCAGTGTGGGAAAGAGGTGCTGGAGAGGAATCCAGTTCCCTGAAACTCCCCTCTTTAATCCTTCAGTGCCAAGTGAGGGAAGGGCTGGCTGGCTGAGGGGACAAATCAGTAGATTGCAAAGTGGACAAGGAGGCATTGGGAAAATGGAGGAGCTGACTTTGGACAGCAGGCCTCCAGGTATGGGCTAGACTCAGGACCCCAAGACAGGGAGTTACCAGCTTTTTGGGGAGCAAGAATTCATAATTCAAGATATTTTTTGTTTTTTAACACAGGGTTTCTCTGTGTAGCCCTGGATGTCCTGGAACTTGCTCTGTAGACCAGACTGGCCTTGAACTCAAAGAGATCTGCCTGTCTCTGTCTCCTGAACACAGGGATTTAAAGGCATACACCACCACTGCCCGGCAACAGTTGAATTTTTTTTTTATTGTTATTTGAGACAGGGCTTCTGTATGTAGCCTTGGCTGTCCTGGAATTCGCTCTGTAGACCAGGCTGGCCTTGAATTTATAGTTTAAGACCTTAAGGCACTTTAGAAAAGATGGGGACAGTTAAATCTCCTATGAAGTCTTGGGTTCCCTCTGGGCTGGGCTTTCAGATTTGGTGTGCTGGCCCCAGAAGAGCTGTCTGACAGTGGCCTGAGAGGTGCCTTGTTTGGTGTGGCTCTAAGTCTTGAGGTCTTCTGGGCTGTCCTGAGCTCAGACCTTGGCTACAGGCCTCTGGGGCGGCTGCTTCTGGAGTAAGGCCAGGGTGTCTCTCTTCTCAATGGAGCGCAGCTGCTGCTTCTTAGCCTTCTTGAGCTTTGCGGGGTTTCGAATCTGAGGATGGTGGAAATAGGAGGCATCAGTGAGGCTGAGGACCCTGTGCCTGTCTCTGGGGAAAGGAAGGCAGGGGCATAGGACCGCAGCTGGACAGCGAGCGAACCATGTAAGGCAGGGAGCCCAAGCACCGTAGCGGCCTCGTTCTGCACCCGAGTGGGGTACTCACCACTTGGACAATCTCAGCCTTGCGTTCATTCTCTAGGCGGCGTCTCAGGTTCTCAGCCCGGCGCTCTTTCTTCTCCTGAAACACACAGAAGGGGATTCTCAGGCTAGGAGCTGAGGTGGCCCTAGCACCTCAGGGCCCTTGGTTAGTGACAACTAGCACAATCCCAGAAGAGAAGCCTGCTTGGCCTCTAAGTTACTTCTAGTGGGGAAAGGTGGAGGTCTAGGCACTTCTTGGGGAAGAACAGGGATGCAATGCTTGTGTTGTGAGCCTGGAGCTGAGACCCACCATGGCAAGAACACCTGGCTCCAAATTAGAAAGAAGGTGGGTAAACAGATACCTGAGATGACTGTATGGGCCAAGATGTGGGGGCCTTCCACCCAGAAGCTACACGCAGGCAGAATGGCCCCTTGAACTATGCATGCTCTAGCTGCCAGGGAGAGGGCTGGGATGGTCCTCTCCTTCATGCTACTTTCCCAGGTTTCCTTTTGCCCAGGCTCAGGTGTCCCAACATGAGGATGCAAGACCAGGATATAGCTGGTTGAGGTGCCAAAGGCTCTGGAGGAACCTGGTCCAGCTTGAGTTTTCATTTAGCTACTTTCTAAATAGGTCACTGTGCTGGGTCTATGCCTCCACTTCCTCACCTTTACAGTAAAGTTGACCACAGGACCCAGCTCATCAGACTGACTTGAGTGTAATTAAGGCCTGGAATAGTGCCAGCTCTCTGGGGACACTCAGAGCCTGTTCTGGGGATGGGAAGTCCAGGGCTTCCTACCTATACTGTTACTGTACTCCACCAGGGCTAGGGCATGGACAGTGGCTCCAACACTGATTGCTCTGTGGTCAGGGCCTCTCGTGCCTGGCTTTGATAACCAGGCCATGTGAGTGATCTGGGCCCTTGGGGAGGAAGTGACCTGTGCTCCTATGTATTAGGACAGCTGGAAGGATGCACTTCTTCACTTGCTCATGAGATGACAACTGTTTTGTCCAAGAGGGAGCCAAAGCTGCACAGGAAGAGATGAGGCCTTAGGGACAGACAGATCGGGAGTGCCTCTAAGCTAGGTGGAGGGACGCCTGACTGGCCCATGCTCCCCCTCAGTGGCCAAGCTGGGACCACAGATTTGAGACAAGTCATTTGACTCTGGATCAGTGCTCACCAGGCTAATGGTGACTCCTGAACTTGGTCTTGGGAACAGAGCTGCTCACCAACCACAAGCCAGCATGACCATGCTTACTCGGCAGTGCCAGTTGAAGTGAAACTGGGACTATTTCTGAGGTGTCCTGGAGGCTAAGGGTTAGGGAACAAGCCTCTGTGCTGCTACAACCCATGGTGTTGGGCATGCCAGTCAAGTGCTCTAGCATAAACCTTTAATGAGGACACTCTTGGTTCTGAGATGGGGCCAGGGGAGAGGCCTGGAAGGAAAGTGCGGGGGATTACCCAGGGATGTGTGGGAGTCTTTTCTAGAATGATAGCAGCACATCTGAGGCAAGCTTTCCCCTCATAAGCAGGTCTCAGGTGCCTGACTCCATGACACTGAATGCTCCTGCCACACGACAGCTTGCTGGCCTCTACTTCAGGTGCCTCGTTCTACTTCCAAGTCTCCTGCATGTCCCTGAGCCAGAAGCTTAGACAGCTGGTGGCGTGGGAATCCTATCATGGCCCTCATGCCCAGGGATCTGACTAAGCTGTAATCCCCCAGCCCTGGTGCCTACTGCAGCAGACGTGTATGTGGTCTCCATTATCCAGGCTGGGATGGTCTCTTACCTGCCGGCGCCTCTGTTTCTCCTCCTCCAGGTGCCGGGCAAAGTCCTTGGCCAGCTTCCTCTCCTGTCGCTCCTTCATCTTCCGCTGCCAGGAGGTTCGCAGGGGCTTGTCCTGAACCATCTGGGAGAACCTTGGCAGGAGAGGAGGCACTTAGGGGGCCTCTGGGGTGCTGCCTTCACACCCTGCTCTCATTGGATCTGCTTCCTGTCCCCTCCTGCCTGCCTGGCACTCAGCTTTCTACAGAATCTTAGGATGGAACAGGCTCCTAAGCATGTGGCTGTACCTCTGAGGAAGGCCTGTGCTTTCCATTCTAGAGAGGATCAAACAAGGCTTCTAGAGCCCTCTCATTCCTGAGTGTAGGTCGGGACTCAAACCTTTCTGTACCCATATGGCCTCAGCCGTGAGGTTCTGCTGCCACCAAACATGGTAATCTGTTAGTGGATGCCTCTGGAGATGAGGTGCTCACTTCCTAGAGGGGGGTGGTTTGGCTTCCAAACAGCAAGGGTAAGGGGCTTTTCTCTAACAATTCTGATTTTTCTCTAGTTTGAGGGCTGTGAAGATGGTAAAGTGAGATGAGGGGGTTTCTGAGAAGTCTGGCTATTTGAGAGTCAAATGTTCTTAGAGTCACAGAAGAATGGAGGTGACTTCTGTGAGAACACATCAAGGGTGTGCTTAAACAGGGCAAGGAACAAGATGAAGCTGGGCCAGGAAATAATGAGAACTGTTGAAACCGGTGATGGGGGCTGGAGAGATGGCTCAGAGGTTAAGAGCACTGACTGCTCTTCCAGAGGTCCTGAGTTCAATTCCCAGCAACCACATGGTGGCTCACAACCATCTGTAATGTGATCTAATGCCCTCTCCTGAGAGGCAGGTGTAGCACTGGTAGAGCACTGTATAAATAATAATAATAATAATAAATCTTTAAAAAAAAAGGAAATTGGTGATAGGGCTCTTTTCTGTACATTTCAAGAGTTTTGTGATGAAAAGTGAAAATAAAAGGAAGACAAGCCTCCACATTTGGTGTCTCTGGCCCATCACCTGCCAAGCCTGCTGGGTGTCCTATGGGCCAGTTCTTTTCTTGTCTTATCCCCAGATATGTAGGGCTCCTCAGCAGACTCTTCCACAGTGGCCCTTCTGCTTCCCACACTCTGACCTTGACTCCTGCAGGAGTTTCTATTTACCTCTGTCTGTCTCGACCAACCCTGTCTCTGAAGGCCTTGGTGCTTTCTGGGCAGTCTGTTCCTGACCAGATAAAGGTCACTGCTTTTCTGAGCTGCCTGCTCTCTTCCTAGGAGTCTGGCAGAGTCTGGAACTTGGCTCATACATCAATAGCCTGGTTCTGGTCCCTCCCACTGAACTGTTAGCTTCTGATCCCTTCATGCTCCTCTCTTACCAGGTCCCCAAAGGCTTGCTCAAGACCCAGCTTCCTAAAACCAGAGCAGCGGGTGTCTGGTGGACACCCAAAGAATCCCAAAGAGACAAGATGATGGAAGGCTAGGGAAGTCAGAGGCACAAGAACACAAGGCCATGTTTTTTTTTGTTTGTTTGTTTTTGTTTTTGTTTTTAAGAGCAGCAGCGCCAAGAGAACATTCAGTTATGGAAATGGACCAAATCTCTTCTGTCCTGTAAGGGAGTCACTATGCACAGGCTGCTGTAGCACTTCAATTGTGGTTCATGATATTTCATTTAACAAAATTAATGTAAACAGTCACACGTGGCTGGTGGCTACAGCACTGAGGCACTGCTGATGTACAGCACCACTTAATGGAGATGGAAAACAGAGCTGGATGTCTGGCCCTAAGCCCATCCTTCACTCACTGCCTATGTGACCCTGGGCAAGGAAGTCTCTCAGCCATGTCACCCTCCTGTGTACAGATAACAGAGTGAAGAGGGGTAACAGCTGGGGAAAGCTGGGACCAAATACCCTCCTATCTCCTTACTGGTGATTGCTCTCTTCTTCCCACAGCGCAGCACAGCTCCTCCATACTCAGTAGAACCATCTTCCTCACCTGAGGGTGAGTGCAGGGCCCAAGGCTCTACACTGAACTTAACTGGCTCATTACCCTCTTCCCAGCCTAAACCAACATCTTTGCCTGGCTACCCAGGGCCATCAGTAACTTGGCTACTGTGACTTGCCAGTGCACAGAAAAGGAGCAGCTTCAAAGTTTCTCTGATTGGCGCCTTTCTCTTTTAAGCTTTTCTCTCTTTTGTTTAATGGGGTGTGCACAGGGGAGGGGCAAGACCCAGCACCTAAGGTTTAAGAGTATAGCAAAATGACATGTGTAAAAACAGCTTGCACAGCCCATCTTTAGTCAATGCCATTTTTTTTAAAATCCCTCATGCCCTGTTCCCTTATTGTAATGATTCTTGTCTCTGGCTAGTAGCTAAAATTTCAATTGAATCCCACTTCTCTTTCTCTGCTGCCTAAATGATGCCCCTTCCACATGAGCCTCCTCATTCCTTGACTCAAAGACATACACTGAGCATTACGATGCCCCAGCCCTACAAGGGCAAGGAAGACCTCATGTCTCAAACAGGCTGCAACCCAAGTCAATCTGGTCAACAGAAGCAGGTTAATGGGTTCCGTTCACAGGCTTTGTAACCAAATCTGTGTCCTATGTGTCATTTAGCCTCCTTGAGCCTTGGTTTCCTCAGCCGTAAAGCATCAACACTTGTAACACCTGCTCCAAAGGGTAGAGGTAAACGTGATTCCATGTGCTGCTGGGTGTAAAAGACTCTCCCTGTGGCCAGTTCCTAGTGAAGTGATACTAACCAGGGCCTCCCTCACCAGATATGGCAGACAAGGGAAAGGTTTTAAAGTAAACTCGGAACTCTGGACAAATGGGAGGGCGGTGCGGGCAGCGGCACATGCTTTTTATCCCAGCACTAGGGAGGCAGATCTCTGAATTCCAGGACAGTCGGTGCTACACAGTGAGACCCTGTTTCACAAAAATAAATAAAGAAAGAAAGAAATGGAGAAGGAAGTTCAAAAGAACCCCGATGAGGGCAGGTAGTACCGAAATGACGACTGAGGGACTCCCTCTTCAACCCCAAGATATTCTGACATTCTGATTATGATTATGTGTTAACTTGACTCGGGTGAGCTCCTTCCAAGCCTGGTATAGCATTCGGGTCCAAACACACGGAGACTCTAGGCAATCGCCCATGCTATGCCTCACTTTACCTCTTCTTGGAGCGGTCTTTCCACACACGGCCGGATTTGGGCTTCCCCTTCGGGATTACAGGAAGCTCCTCCTTCTCCTTCAATTTCTTGGGCGCCGGGGCCTGGGGAGAAGACAAAACTCGCTTCTTTTTGTCGAGGCCCCCTGGTACCGTCTCGCCAGCCGCAGGTAGCTTGCTTGGCTCTTGCTGGAGCTCTGGGGAGCTAGGTGCCTGGGAGGTCAGCTCCTGTGCTGGCTGAGAGGGCTCGGGACCCGGTGCTTGCTGGCCCAGGCAAGGCTCGGGGGATCCTGGGCCTGTGTGTAGCTGATGCTGGGGGGATCCTGGGATCGCCTCCTCCTTAGCGTGGGCCACCTCTGAGTCCAGTTCTCCCTTTGTGGGAGAAATTTTGGATACTTCCTCTCGTTGGGGGGATCCCGAACTCGACTCAGTCTGTCCTGCAGGTGACTCCAGGCCCAGATCTTGATGAGCGTGGAGGGACCCAGGGTCAGGTTCTGGCTGCCTTTGGGAGGACCCCAAGCCTGCATCCTGTCTCAGACAGGGTAATCCGGGGCTTGTCTCTGGCTGAGGTCGGGGAGATGCAAGGCCCAGCGGCGGCACTCTCGGAGACTTGGGCTCGCTTGTTTCTTCTGGGCTCGACTTGAAATCTACAAGGGCCCGTTTCGCCCGAGAAACTGCAGGCGCAGGAAGGGGCTCAAGGCACACAGGTTTTAGGCCTTCTAGCCGCCGGCTGCGCCTCAGTGGCGTGTCCATCGCTCACATGTAGCCTCCGTCGCCTTCGGAACTACCGGCGCCTTCATATGACGTCAGACCCGTCCACTTCCGTACCAGGCAGGAAGTGCACTTGAGGGAGACGCCATGCTGGTGGTGATGGTTGGAAAGGCCGACTGCCTGCCCCTGGGGAGGGGTGAGCGGGCCGGGGGGGGGGGCGGGCCGGGTGGGCGGGGCAGGAGCGTCAGGGGCGGGAGCTTAGTAGACGCATGCGTATTGTGGTGAGCTCGGTGCTAATGAGTTTTTTTCTTCTTTTTTCTTTTTTTCTGGGTTTCCGGGTTGCGTTTTTAGCAAACAGCGGTTTTCAGCGAACAGCGTTTTCTAGGTGCCAGAGAAGCAGGGCGTACTTTTATTTTCCTGAGAGAAGAGGTTAGCAAAAAGGCTGAGGGGGTCCTTAGACAGCGTTTACTCACTCTGACACAGTTGGGCCCGCAAACGTAGCGTTTTCTTCCGGCCCCAGCTTTCGCTTTTGTAACTTAGTGGCTTTGTGCTGTGTTACGAAGGAGGAGGTCCTGAGGGGCTCCAAGAGTGAAAAATCTAAGTCTTGAGTTGGCTAAACCTTCCCACCCTTGCTACCTCTCCCTTCTCCCCTACTGTGCTCAGGTTTACAGGTAGTGGGGTCTCTCAACACTGTCGATAATTCAGCCATGTGTCAGGTCTGAGGCCCAGAAAACCTTGAAAGCTGGTTGTCAAAAGTTGGGGGTCACAACCTGTGCCCGAAGTCAGGTCTGGCTGCCCTGTCCTCAGTAAGCCAATTGAGAGAGTCAAATTAAAAGTGGAAAGCCTTTTAAAAATTTGTTTGTTTATGTTTATCGAGACAGGGTTTCTCTGTGTAGCCCTGGCTGTCTTGGACTCACTTTGTAGACCAGACTGGCCTTGAACTCACAAAGATCCGCCTGCCTCTGCCTCTCAAGTGCTGGGATTAAAGGTGTGGGCCACCACTCCCAGACTGGAAGGCCTTTTTAAAAAAGAAGATTTATTCAATGTGGCCATACTGGGAAGAGGGGCATAGAGATACAATCACCCAAGTCCGACCTCAGGGTCCTGAAGTTAGATAAAAATTCAGATAATGAGCCAAGGATAAGCACATCTAAGCAGTCCGGATCAGCCCACCATTGACCCATCATTATCTGAGTTTTAGTCTCATCCTGTAAAGTGGTCTGACAAACTTTTAGAACTGTGAATTCTCTTTCCAGGAGACAAGTTCTTGGAACCCCATCCTTCTCCCAGCAAAAGAACTCTGGGGGAAATGACCATTTCTTTGGGGTTGATTGTCTTATATGCTGAGATAGAATACCTTCATTTCTGCCAGAAATGAAGCTGACCCAGGAGGAGGAGGAGGAGGAGGAAGAAGAAGAAGAGGAGGCGGCAGGGAAGATGAAAACCCAGAGAAAAGTTCCTGCAAGGTGGAGAATTCTTGAGTACACTGCCTAGACACTACCACACATGGTCTCAGATGCATATTGATGGAGGCGACCTGAGTCTACCTTTGGGGGTAGGGGATAGACAGGTTCTCCATGTCACTAGAAACAGTTGCACCCTTGTGTGATAATATCCATCCGTTCCTGCCTCCCTGCTGTGAGCTTAGAGCCCTCAGGGTTCTGAGCCGAGGACAGCTGCAGGCAGTTGTAGTCCCCGCACTAACTCTCCCGGCTCTTCCGGCCTCTCCATCCTCAAAGGAGTAAGTTCGGTTTGGTACTTAAACTCCTGCCCGTGCCTGACTGGTCCAATACTCAGGACCACAACGTGGGGTACCTGGGGCTCTGGAGGAGATTACATACCCCCAGTCTTGCTCCAGGCTGCCTCAGTTTCCCCTACTTCCTGATCTTACCTCTACCTAGGAGGATCATTTGCACATATTGGTCAGATCATATCCCAGGTCTGCTTAGGATAACTCAGGGTAGTGTGTGTGAGGGAGATGGTTGTTGGAGAGAACACGTTGGGTGTGCCGCCAGTTGTTTGTTAGCGCCCAGCCTGCCGTCGTCATTGTGTGCAGGGATCAGGGGAAGCTCCTGAAAGTTCCTGAGGAAGCTGCTTTCTGCCTCAGTTCCATCAAGTAGGAGGATAAGAAGGGGCTTTGTGTGCTTCTGGGAGGCCTCAACAGGGTTCAGCACAGGGGCGGCACTTAAACATTATTTGCATGTACATCCTCATCTCAAGAGTTGACACTTGTTACTGTGTCAAAAGATCTCCCGGGTCTTGACTGTCCTGGCAGTCTGGCCTTGTCTTTCAAGCTGCCAGTGTCAGTGTGTGTGTGTGTGTGTGTGTGTGTGTGTGTGTGTGTGTGTTCCTGTGTCCTCTCAGTAGGTATTTGCCTCTCCCAGGGCAAGGTGAGATAGTATCTGGCTCACTGTGCTTGACCCTGGGCTCAATCATTCATATCGCTGTGTGCCCCTGCCTGTATAAATCACTGTGCCCATCTGTGTGTGTGTGCACCTCTGTGTACGCATCTGTCAATACAAACCATTGTACTAGGATTGACAGTTGTTTTCCCAGCTTGGTAATCCAGGGGACTAAAAGAACTCCAGGAGACACCTGGTAGGCAGCAAGTGTTTAGTTAGCGCTGGGGATTTAAAAACTCAACTGTGCTGCCTCGATTGGGTGGATGACTAAAGCCTAGGAGAGTATCTGATCCATATCATGGGTCCATCTGTCGGCACTGGTTTCCTCCAGTCAGCAGATCTCAGGTTACATAAATAAGCCAGGCCTTGCCCAGTCAGCACATGTGCGACACTCAGTCCATCCAGTGCATAGACCAGGGGCTGCTGGGAACAGGAATGTCTGCAGGAGGGGCAGTTGCCGGGCAGCCAAATTTCCAGCTCTGTGACTAATCCTGGCTCACAGTGTCACTCACTGCCTGGCTTTGGCCAAATGCCTTATCCTTTCTGTGCGTTGGTTACCTTCTGGGGAACAGGGAGATTTTGGGGCTTTGGAAGCCGGGTGTGGTGGTGCACACACCTTTAATCCCAGCACTCAGGAGGCAGAGGCAGGCTGATTGCTGTGAGTTCAAGGCCAGCCTGGTCTACAAAGTGAGTCTAGGACAGCCAAGGACACACAGAGAAACCCTGTCTCGAAAAACCAAAACCAAAACAAAACAACAAAAAAACAAGAGTTGAGGCTTTGGAGTCAGACAGGCCAGGTGGGACTCCCACCTCTACCACTTATTTGCTGCGTGGTCTTTACCAGTACCCAAGCCTCTCTGTGCCTCAGTTTCTTTATTAATACAATGAGAGTCACAAGAACAGCACAGCTGCCTCCTGGGGTGCATGTGCGGGGTAAACAGGGTTGTGTGTGTACATAGCAGGCAGCAGCCTCTCTCTGCTACTCACAGGTGCTCATGTTTTCAAAGACAGGTTTCCTATAGCTTTTAGTCAGGCTGAAATCTCCCATCTCTCCAACTGTCCCCTACCTCTCCACAGGCCTCCCTCTCCCTCTTGGGATAGACTGCACTCAGCACTGTGGATTCATCATCTTTCTTCTCCATAGTTCTCAGCATTATGACAGCTCCCGTGTTCTTCCTGGCAGTAAGCCACCATGTGGACCTCCAACAGAAACCCTCCGTGTGCCTCCAGCTGTCTCATTTCCTCCCTTCCCTTTCTATTACCTCTCCTTTCTCCCTGCCCCCCCTTTTCACCTTTTCTTCCCATGCCCCCCCATACCCCCACCTCAGCCATCTTGGTTGGTCTGGAACTCACGTCAATCCATCTGTCTTTCTCCTGAGTGCCTCCTACAGATGTGAGTCACTATGCCTGGCTAGTATAGGGTTTCTGTTGAGTTGTTTTGACCTCTTTAGGGTCTAGCTCCTCTCAGGTAACTCTCTTGAACCCCCTCCTTTTTGGCAAGTGTGAATAGCTGCTCTCAGGTATATATATCATGAATTGGTTCCCCAGAGTACATGGAGTAGGGCAGAGGCCAGCTCTCACTAACAGCGCTCATCCCTGCCCCTACCTCCTTTGACCATGAGTGGGAGGAGAAGCACAGGACCTTTCAGTTGTGCCTGCAGGGCACTCACAGGGTTCTGGGAGGTCCTGAGTTAGGGAAGGATCACTCCAAAACTCTGGTACCTGCTGCTCAGGGTGGAAGAGGGCAGAGGTTTTCTCCAGACCCTCTCAAAGCATCTGCAGGTTTTGCTGAAACAGGAAGGGGTGTCCCTGCCATCCCTGGGATAGATGAGGATGACTGTATGTACATGGATGTGTGTGGTGGGGCTAGTTTCTCTCTCCGCAGGGCCCTGCTGACCTTCATAACTGCTCCCTGCCCTGAACAGGTCAGAGAAGTGGTTAGAAGTGACCTGAGCAGGTGGAAGTAGGGATCCTAAGAAGGTGGGCATCTCACACCCATCCCATCCCATCTCTAGTGCATCTCAATTTTCCAGCTTCAGTGAGAATCAGTCAAATGCAAGGTGTGTCCCAGCCTTGAATATTAGGATTCAGTGTGCTTGGTGTGGAGTTGTGGCCTTAGATTTGTAGCAAACTCCCAGATGTTGGTGCTGGTAGTGTAGCAGTGCTAGTGGTAGTGGTGGTGGTGGTGGTGCTGCTGCTGTGATGGTGGAGGTGGAAGTGCTGATACCCGTGATAGTGGTGCTGGTGTTGGTGATGTTGGTGGTGGTCCACAGACCACACCCTGAGGATCAGTGTCCCAGCAAGAGATGAAGGGACCGTAGCCAAGAAGAGACTTGATACCCTATGAGAATATATAGGGGGAGGTAATCCCCCTCAGGAACAGTCATAGGGGAGGGGAATAATGGGAAAATGGGGGGGGGTGAGGAATGGGAGGATACAAGGGATGGGATAAACTTTGAGATGTAACAAGAATAAATTAATAAAAAAAAAAAGATTTAAAAAAAAAAAAAAAAAAAGAGATGAAGGGACCCGAAGAGTCTGCCTTCTTTGCCTTCTACATAGTGCAGAGGCTGAGTTCACCAGCATCCTATCATTGACTAAGAACTGATTATTTCCCCTGTGCCTGATACTGGAAGTACATCAGGGGAGCAAGTAGTCATGCTCCCACTGCCTTGGAAGAACTTACGTCACTTTAGGGGTTCATCTGGAAAACACAAATCTGAAAACCCTGAAGTGGTTTGAACAGGAATGAATTTCCCCAATGAGCAGGAGAAGTAACGCTATCTCAGAGAGGCCGTAGGCTTGCTGAAAGTCACTCAAGTGTGACTTTAACTCACTCTTCTCAGCTTGAGATATGGTCCCACCACCTATCTGGGAGCCACCACCAGAAGTGCTTGGGGCCCGGCTTGAATGGGACAGTGACAGGCACTGTGATCCTTACCAGAGGGTGTCAGCTGGGGCTTGAGTGTAAAAGGCGAGCTCATCAGAAAGACAGATAAACATGTCCCAGTGTCACGCACTCAGACTCTCAGTTCCCAGGATCTGGTCAATGTCAGAGTTTCGGAATAAATCATTTCCCTTCTCTCCCTCCCTGTTTATTAGCCTAACCTTCTCATTTCCTCCACATCTGGCTTCTTGACAGCTGTTTCCCTCTGTTTTCTTCACAGTGTGATATCCACTTCTGTGGTGTTTGTCCCTCTCGGTCAGTATGGAGGCCTCATTTCCATGGCAACCTCTGGAGATGCTCTTTCTGTAATTCTGGGGTTTCAAGCATGCTAAGCAAGGATTGTAACACTGAGCCATACCCCCAGACCTTGGAGATATTGACTTGGTGACTAAGAAAGCATGAGGTCCCTTCCCTGAGCCACAGATTAAACTGGTCCCTGGCTTAGTGGCAGGGATCTCAGTTCTCTCTACCCACACACATTGCAGTAGCTCAGACCAGCCCCAAATCTTAGCTGGATGGCACATTCAGCCTCATGTGGGTCTCTATCGTGGGAGAGACCTTTTCTGTTTTCATGGAACCCTCAGATGTCTAACCCTACCCTAGGAACAGGGCTGCCCATGGAACTCACAGGATCACAGAGCAGGGTGCGAGCTTGCTATCATCCTGTCATTTGCTGACATCAAGAACTGACTGACTGTGTGCTCTGTGATCATAATTCTGCATCTCAGATGTTCTAACTCATTCTACCGAAGGAGTGTCATAGAAACAGGCAGGTTGTTTCCTCTGTAAACACCATTTATCTGCAGGTTGAAAGGCATGCTGCAATCAAGATGGCCAGAAATACTGATAAGAATGCATTTCCCTGCAGTAAGTAGATTAGAAAGTCATAAACATGTTCAAGTTTCACTGGTAGTTTAAAACCATCAAGATCCTATCCAGAGTAGTTAGCACATAAGGGTGATGCTTGCAGGTCTTGTCTGATTCTCCAGGCAATCTTGTTTTTCAGAGGTGCAGGACAGAAGCTGGTCAGTGGTCCAGTGAGGGTTTGAATACAGAGCTGTGCTTCTAAAACGTGTGTGATTTTACCCATACCTCTCTGCCTTTGTGTCTCAGGCAGTTGATCTAAAGCTAGAGTAAGTTCCCACCTGCAGCCTAGGCTGACTCTGTTCTTTCTAAATAAACCAGACATTGCAAATCCTTAAAAGTTCTCCTCACCTGGGTGCGATGCTGCCTGCCTGTAATCCCAGCACCTGGGAGATGGGGCGATGCTGCCTACTGTAGTCCCAGCACCCAGGAGATGGGGCGATGCTGCCTACTGTAGTCCCAGCACCCAGGAGATGGGGCGATGCTGCCTGCCTGTAATCCCAGCACCCAGGAGATGGGGCGATGCTGCCTGCCTGTAATCCCAGCACCCAGGAGATGGGGCGATGCTGCCTACTGTAATCCCAGCACCTGGGAGATGGGGCGATGCTGCCTACTGTAGTCCCAGCACCCAGGAGATGGGGCGATGCTGCCTACTGTAATCTCAGCACCCAGGAGATGGGGCGATGCTGCCTACTGTAATCCCAGCACCCAGGAGATGGGGCAAGGGCAGGGAGGGGGTTAGCAGATGGATGTAGGAGGATCAGGAAGTGGGGGCCAGCTTGGATATTTAAATAAAATGAGCTAAACTAAATCAAGGTAATTAAAATAAAACAAAAGCAGATTTCCTATAGAGATAAAGGAAAGATTAATCAGAGTGATATTTCTGTTCTGTGTTTCTCGAGGCAAAACACAACACTCAGATGTTATCACTTTCTGCTTGTGTGGTTTTAGCTGTTTGCTTTCAAAATGACTCTGCATAGATCTGGACAGACTTTCTTGGAAAGGTGTTAAGGACTGGGTTTTCCAAAGCTGGCCTGGGTGGTGTCTCCCAACCATGTGACCTTTTACTCTGTCACCCAGACACCCCTCGGGTACTATGTCCCTCTCTCCTTCAAACTCCAGGATAGCCCCCAGCTAATGGAATGCAGCAGGATTGTTGTTATGCATTTTCATGGTTGGGTCATGGCATGCTGAGTGCTTCTGTTTGGCATTCATGGGATGCTGGCACCTGGAACTCAGCCGACTTGCTGTGAGGAAGTACAAATCACCTTCTGTTGAGAGACCACCTGAGCTGTCTTTGGCAGCCCAGCCAAGCTGCCAACATCCTTCATCATTTAGCAGATGGGAGTGGAGATGCTTCTATGCCCCAGTCATCAGGTCATACCTAACTTTGAGCCTGGGACCAGCAGAAGTCCCAGAAATTATGAAACAGAGATGCTCTCTCCGTGTCCATATCTGTCCTGCCAAACTCAGCAGCAGTTATTTCACACCACTAAATCTTGGGATGGCTTATTAAGCAACAACAGCAATGGGCATGGCCTTTTTTGTCCCCGTTTCCTAGGTAAAGGTGATGGGCAGGGATGCCACCTATGCACTATATGACTTCATCAGAGGCAGACTGGATGACAAGCTTTCTTGATCCTTGGCTGTAATATATTAAGATAGTCTACTGGCTTTCTTGGTGTGTGTGTGTGTGTGTGTGTGTGAGAGTCTGTTTTTCACTGTCATTTCCCTGTGCTTAGTTTTTCATTTTCTTTGTTGCTATATTCTTCAAATACAAATCAGTACTTGTTACTTAGCAATTACTTATTAATAATTGTCAAATGACTGGACAAAGATGAAATACCATGTTGGTTAGGGTGAGACGATATGAAAAGATGGCTTAGTGGTTATAAGTACTTGCTGCTTTTGCATAGGACCCGGGTTCCTAGCACTCACATGGTAGCAGCTCACAACTATCTGTAACTCCACACAGAGGGGTCTGATGCCCTTTTCTCACTTCCATGGACACCAGGTGTCCAGGCATGCAGGAAAACACATACATAAAATAAAAATAAATAAATCATTAAAAATGATCCTTGAAGCTGGAGAAATAGTTCAGTGGTTAAGAGTGCTTGCTGCTCTTGCAGAGAACCCAGTTTCAGTTCCCAGTACCCATATTGCTTGGCTCGTAGCCATCTGTAACTTCAGTTCTAGGGCATCTGATACTCTCTTTGGGCCTCCGGGGCATTGCATGCACATACACTCATCCAGGCAGACACAAATACACTTTAAATAGACAAACATCAAAAACCTAAAATGACCCTTTAAGAGAATCTTACTAACATCACCATGTTCTAGATGCTATGATCATGTAATGTCATGTCCTGGGCAAAGACAAGTTCACACTGTGGTGAGAATAATAGTGTTGTAATAATAGTTCCAGGTCTCGACATTTTTGTTGTTGTTTTGATTTTTTGAGATAGCATCTGTCTATATAGCTCTGGCTGCCCTAGAACTCTCTATGTAGACCAGGCTGGCCTCAAACTCTAGGGATCTGCCGGCTTCTGCCTTCCAAGTGCTGGGATTAAAGGCGTGGCCATCACACCAGAGCCCATTTTCCTTCCTTCCTTTCTTTTCTTTTCTTTTTTAAAAGATAGTCTTGTGATGCCTAGGCTGGCTTGGACTGTGGAGTCCAAGGTGGGCTTGAGGTCACAGTTATCTTTTTGTCCCTCTCGACTACTGTGGTTATAGGCATGTGTTACCATATGGGCTCCAACATTTTTATTTTAAAAGGAAAAACAAATAACAACATCAGCGAAAATACAAATATTGGTAGATTTGAGGTCTATACCAAAGATCTTCCGGTATTAACCCCTTGGTATCCTGATAGCATTAGAATCTGTCAACAAATAGTCATTTTCCAGGGCCATGGGGCAGGAGGAACACTGAAAATGGATAAGGAGTTACAAGAAGCTGTTTCATGTGGCTCAGGCTTCTTTGTGCCTGTAGACCTCACCCAGAGGCAGAAAAGAAATGAGTGTCCCTCTTTTCCCTGACACTAGTGTTTCTACTTTTCCAAACTGGATAATCCCCTTACACGAAAGAAAAGTGACTGGCTTCCCTAGCCCCAGTGCCTACCTCTATGGAGAGGCCTCATACTGTGCTTTACAAGTTCATGACCACTGGCCTGCCTCTGGGCCACTTAGGTCTCAGTGACAGCCCAGATGTGATATGCAAAGTGCCATTTGCAAAGAAGGAATCTATCAGCCTTTAAAACATGTTCCGAAAAGTCACCTGGGGACTGGATAGATAGTTTGGTGATACAGAACAAATGCTGCTCTTGCAGATGACCTGAGTTCTGTTCCTAGTACCCAAGTTGGGTGGCTCACCAGTGCCTGTAACTCTAGCTCTGTGCATCTAATGCCCTCTTCTGGCCTCCGAGAGGTCGTGCATGTATGTGCACATAACCCCACACAGACACACACACATACATATAATGTCTTAAAAAAGCATCTTTCAAAAGAAAATGACAGGGGGTAGCACAGAATAAAAGAAACACACACAAACCTGAAAAGCAGTAAAGCTGTATTTAGAACAAGCCTTATTATTGTCCCTCAGCAAGTCCTGTAATTTGTGAATGAGGAGAGTAGAGTAAGAGCTAAGAGAGGAAAGACAGTTGGAGAGTGTTCTGTTGGTGTTTGTGCTACAGGCTCATGTTGAACAGAAAGAATGAGGGCAGTCATTGGTATTAAAGGGCTACTGGCTTCCCCTCTCCCCACTCAACTAAATTACACCCAAACCAGAATTTACCACATCCCAGTAACATAACTTTAGACTATCCCCAAAGCCACAGCTAACACCCAGAGTGAATTCATCAGGGTACTGGAGATGGGTGTGTCAGCGGAAGCTAGAGATACCAGTGTGGTATTTCAGACCCACAATGTTCCACGTTCTGCACACCCATACCTTTCTGGGTGCAGCCTTGTGCAGAGTAGGTGCTGCTGGCCATAAGTCACAAACTCTATGTCTAGGCAGGCACCATCTCAGATTCATGGCATCTGCTGAGGTCTGAGGAGGCAAGGGTTCTGCCAGCAGGGCCAGGTGCACAAGTTCAGTGCCCCAGGCCACACCACTGTCTGCTGGCCTCCAGGTGGATGTCTCTGGGGCTTTCTATCTGTAGAGTGACTTTTCCAGGATCTCCGATGATGACAGAATTTACTGTCCAAATAAGAGCTCTGTCCTGATGGGGCTAACAGTTGTGAGCAACTGACGTTTCCTGGGAGATATGAACACATGTCTGTTTGCTCTAGATGATGAATTAACGACAATGGAAAAACCCCAAGCCCACACACATCTAGCTTAGTGAACCAGTGAGTTTACTGGGATTGCTTACAGGAGCATGGGTGAAAATCTACTTCTAGGAACATGGAAAGCTTGAAGGCAGTTACATGACCAAAAAGCCCATGTCTTGGCAAGTGTTGGCACATAAAAACTGCATCCCTGAAGCCCCTGTTCAACAAGAAGGCAGCTCCACAGAAGAGTCTCCATCTCCCAAGTTATTGTTTCTTGCTTATATTACTTGGGAAAAGGACCTGTTGAGTCTTGTAAATTTCTGTGCTGCTTGAGCCTTTTAAGTTTCATCAATTTCCTTAGCCTTTACATTTAAAAAAATATTTATTTTTATTTTATGTATATGAGTGTTTGGCCTGCATGTATGTTTGTGTACCATGTGTGTGTAGTGCCCATGGAGGCAAAAGCGGGTGTTGGATTCCCTGAAACTGGAGTTACAGACAATTGTTAGCCATCATGTGGGTCTTGGAAGTCAAACCACGTTCCTCTGGAGGAGCAGCCAGTGCTTTTAACCACTGAGTCATTTATCCAGCCCTTTAATTTACTGAGTCTTATGATCCTCTCCTTTTCCTCTAGGAAGGAATGTTTCTTTAAAAACATATTTGCTTATATGTGTGTTTGTGTCTCTGGGTGGGCATAGGCCCAAGATGTCAGGTTCTGACTGTGATCTGCCTGAGAAGGATGTTAGGAATTGAATAGGATAGAGCAGCAATTACTCTCAATCACTGAGCCATCTTTCCAGCTCTCCCTGTCCAGTAGGGAATGTTTCAATTTGGAAGGCATAGCTACATAACACAAGGTCTGTCAGATCCCTTTGGCCACTGTATTTGAATTCGTCCCAGATGGTGGTATGCAGTGGATTTAGTTGGACGCCATGTGTCAGAAGTGGGTGCCAGGGCATCACTCTCTGTGCTCACTGGTGGATCCATGCTGCCATTCTTTCTCTAGGCAAGGTATCTTGATTACAGCAATTATTTCTAATTAGTGACCCACAGAGACTGTTGTAGCACATACAGGCTCTGTACAGGTTCAAGCCAGATGAGGTGCCAGCACTGGCAAGGGAAAATGGACACAGGCTTCCATCTCTAACTAAGAAGCTGTTTGCAATTAGCATCAGCTTGCACAGGAAAAAAAAAATCAGTTTTCTTTGAATGAACCTCACCAGCTATATTAACCACATTACAGGGCAGTTACCATGCCCTGGAGTAGTTGGCCAACAGAAACCCAACTCAGTGGCATTTCTGCAGACTTTTTCTCTCATTTTACTTTGTTAGGGAATTGTTTTTGTATCATTGGTCTTCTGCTTCTCTCTCTCTCCCCTCTCCCTTGCTGTGTGTGTGTGTGTGTGTGTGTGTGTGTGTGTGTGTGTGTGTGTGGAGAGAGAGAGAGAGAGAGAGAGAGAGAGAGAGAGAGAGAGAGAGAGAGAGAGAGAGAGGAGAGAGAGAGAGAGGTGTGTTGTGTGGGGAGAGAGAGAGAGAGAGAGAGAGAGAGAGAGAGAGAGAGAGAGAGAGAGAGAGAGAGATGTGGAGAGAGAGATGTGTGGAGAGAGAGGGGAGGAAGAACATAGGGCTGAGTGTTTAGGGTGGTGGGAAGGATCTGGGAGCAATTAGGAGAGAAGAAAAACAGGATCAAAATATATTGAATGGAAAGACAGAAGATCAAGTGCCTGAGAAAGGGACAGCAATAGCTTTATCTCTTTGGGATGGAAGAGATATAAGGCTGGAACCCTGTTCAAGGGATGCTAACTTGGGTGTTGGCTTCTAAATCCTTCCTATTGGCCCCACTTAATCCCGTGTCTTTCCATTGTTTCTCTTTTCAGTGTCTTCTAGGAAGAAGAAGCTGCCATCTCATGGAGCTGGCCTTTGCTCCCCTACCTACCTTGGTTCCTATAACTTCCCTTCGAGTACTTAAGTGTTTCTCAAACCTGACCAAGCAGCCTGGAGTTCTTGTCAAAATGCAAACAGACTGAGTACTTTGGGAAGGGCTTGAGATAACATTTCTTTCAAGCTCCTAGGCATGCCAAAGCCACTGTTCTCTGAACAGGCCTTTGAGGAGGGAGTAATCACTCTCTTGAGCAAGCACTGGGCCACTCGGCAGCACTCTCACCTTCTTAATATCTGTGAATTTTGTGCACCTGCTGTGTGAGTTTGATGGGCAAGAGAAACACTTGCCTCTAATTGGAGACAACACCAACTACACAAAGAATGTCTCCAACAAATCCTGATGACTAAGGAGTTTATTAGCTGTAACTTATAGAGATGTTGTGGTCATACAAATAGGGCAATGACTCACCTGTTAGGTCTACTTCACAGGGCTTAAGGTTACTGAATAATCAATGCAAACCTGGACTAGGAGTGCCACCTAGTGTCAGAACATTAGAAATAACTACAGGGTCAGAAACTGCCCAAACCAAATCCAGAAATTCATTCACGTTCCCTGGCTGAGCAAACGTTATTAGATCAGCAGCTATGCCTCCCTGGGCAAGTCACCCAACCAGTACACCAAGTACAGTCATCCTGGCAGAAATGAAGCTATTTTAAGGAGTGTGTTTGTGTTCCTCAATCTGACTATCAGACTTTTCAAACTGTTGACTCCAAGAAGTGCATTTGGGAATCTCACACTGGGAGAAGGAAAAGGCACCAGCAGTGGGGAAGGTGCTTGTTTCCTAGAAAAGAGACTTTACACATTTAGGTTTTTTTTTATTCCTTTGAGACAGGGTCTCACTGTGTCCTGGAACTCACCCTGTAGACCAAGTTATCCTTAAACTCACAAAGATCAGTCTGCCTCTGCCCCCATCTTTTTTATGGGGCGGGGGATGTGGAGTTCACACATTTCTAATAACTTGTCAGACCGCTATGCCCAGGCACTAGTGGGTCAGTGGTAGATGGTGGACAGGATCACACAGTGACTGAGCACATCTTCGTAGATGTGCATGGCCATGTCCTAGGGATGACTCTGTGTGTGTGTTTGTGTGTGTGTGTGTGTGTGTGTGTGTGTGTGTGTGTGTGTGTGTAACTGGATCTCTTTGTTCCTCTTCCCAGTGTGTGCACACTGAATAAATAGCTTTTCTCTGCTTTGTACTCCTAATTTGGCTGTTTTGATGGGTTTTTCAAGTGTCTGGGAAGTTGGCTCAATAGTTGAAAACACTTGCTGCTCTTGTAGAGGATTCAGATTTGGTTTTCAGCACCCATATTGGGTGGCTCACAGCCACCTGAAACTACAGTTCCGGGGGATTTGATGCCCTCTTCTGGTATGCACAGACACCTGCATGCACAGTACAGGTGCATAGACTCAGGCACACATTAAAAAAAATTCGACTTCTTGAGGACAGGTGGCTGAACCTGGATTCTTGGGGTACAGACTGTGACTCGAAGTTTGGTAACGCAAACTGTAGCCTTTCCCCTCTCACAGCTTTCACAAATTGCTAAGTCACCCCTATCCTGGTGTGGTGTTTTTGTTTTTCTAATACAAGGTTTCTCTGTGTATCCTTGGCTGTCCTGGACTCACTTTGTAGACCAGACTGGTCTCAAACTCACAGAGATCTGCCTGCCTCTGCCTCCCTGAGTGCTGGGCTTAAAGGCCTGTGCTACCACACCTGGCTGGTAGTTTAAACAGGCTTGTGTCTTTGACTGCTTGACCATAGGGAGGGCACTAATAGGAGGTGTGGCCTTGTTGGAGTGAGTGTGGCCTTGTTGGAGTGGGCGTGGCCTTGTTGGATGAGGTGTGTCATTGTGGAGGCAGGCCTTGCGGTCTTATATGAGCAAGCTGTAGCCCAGTGTGGTATATAGTCTCCTTCTGCAGCCTGTGGATCAAGATGCGGATCTCAGCTCCAGTACCATGTCTGCCTGTGCACTTGCCTGTGCTTCCTTCCATGATGATACTGGATTAAATCTCTGAAACTGTAAGCCAGCCCCAATTAAATGTTTTCCTTTATCAGAGGTGCTGTGTTTATAGTCTCTTTACAGCTATAAAACCCTAACTAAGACATGTGGTGTCCTGAAAATGGGCTCTTCCAGACCCATTAGAAGCAATGGCCCTCAACCTGTTGGTCTCAACCCCTTTGACAAACTTCTAATTCCAAAAATATTTACATTATGATTCATAACAGTAGCAAAATCACAGTTATGAAGTAGCATCAGAAATAATTTTATGGCTGGGGTCACAACATGAGGAACTGTATTAAATGGTCACAGCATTAGGAAGGTTGAGAACCACTGCCTAAAAGCAAAGCTCTAAATGGAGATAGGCTACAGGCAGGACAAGTGACCACTGTCTCCTTGCATACTGGGCAGGACTGCCTCTTATCCAGAAATGTCTGTGAGACTCTTCAAACACCCACCCAACTCAGCCAGCAATATGGGAACACATGACGTCTCTTAGGCTAGCTGGTAACATTAGTTGACCTTGGACCCATTGTCTTATTGCACAATATCTTTCTGATTCTTCTTTAGAGGGGCCCTTCAAAGAACAGGCCCAGACTGCCCAGTGTGGGGGTGCAGAAACTCTGCTTTAGATCCCCACTATGCTGGCTGCCTGTTTGCCTGCTGAAGTGAATAAATCTCGTGCTGGAAGCACAGTTTGATTCAGTGCCTATCTCCTGAATTGCCCCCAGGACTCTAAAAGCTTCTACCTACCCTATGCCAGTAGCACCTCTAGCTGTGACAAGCAAATATGCTATGAGACATGGGAGTTACAGAAGGGAGAGAGGGTCTGTGGCTGAGACTCTGTCTCTTAAAGGCTCCCCAGGCACTTCAGCTCCCAGGAGGATGTCTTACCCGGGTCCCTCATGTTTTTCATGCCTCTCACAACTGACAAATTCTATCTTCTACTTCAGCCTGGTCACACCAACTTAGAGCAGATGCCACAGGGGACACTAAACTTAGTCAGGATGGACTATGTATGCTTTGTCCTTCTGACTTTCTAACCAGCTGAGGGGTTGGAGGTGGTGCAGAGGAATTTTAATTTAGAACATGGCTGCTCTGTCAAGAGATCCCATCCAAAGACCTTCTAGGTCTGTGTGATCCAGCCTGAATATAAACATGCCTTTAATCCAGGAGAGAGAGAGAGAGAGAGAGAGAGAGAGAGAGAGAGAGAGAGAGAGAGAGAGAGAGAGCGCGCGCACCAGAGAGGGGGGGGGGGCAAGCAGATCTGAGTTCAAGGCCAGCTTGGTATAGAGCAAGTTTCAGGTAAAGAAAGGCTTAGGTCCAGGTGTGGTGGTACACACCTTTAATCCCAAACAATGAGTTTATAGAAGAAAGCACCCATGTTTGAAGTGATGTTTAATTGAGTGGCAGAAAAGGTGACAAATCAGAGAAAGATTTGATAGAGTAGGATACGGCCCAACTTTCATGAGAACCGGAAAAAGAAGCTATTTAAGCTACTATGGGAGCTGAAGGGAGCAAGCAACACAGAGAATGAGAGAGAGGAGGCGGTTTTACTGGGAGAGTTTTACAGAGAGAGATTGAATGAGAGAACCAGCTAGACACAGGTGAAGACAAAATGAGCCAGAGAATGAGAAGGAGCCAGGAGATTAGAACAGACTGCTGGAGTTAGAGGCCAAGCAGAGCAATTCAGAGATAGAGAGAAAAGCCAAGTTTAATAAATCAACTGGGAGACAAGTTTGAGCCAGAACATCTGAGTTGAGCCAGGCAACTATGACCTCAGGAAGAGTAAGAAAGGGTGAAGTTTGTTTTACTGTTTTTTTTATTTTTTATTTTTATTTATTTATTTATTTATTTGGTTTTTTTAGACAGGGTTTCTCTGTGTAGCCTTGGCTGTCCTGGACTCACTTTGTAGACCAGACTGGCCTTGAACTCACAGTGATCTTCCTGCCTTTGCCTCCTGAGTGCTGGGATTAAAGGCGTGTGCCACCATGCTCGGCGAAAGGGTGAGTTTATTAAGCAGTAAGTCTCAGAGGCTGAAAACATTCTAGGCCTAGGTTAGATTGTAAGGAGCCCAGAAGTTTCCAGGACAAGGCCTAGGTTAGCACACTGGGGCAGTAAGCCTCCCAGACAATTGAAGCAGGTGAACAAAAGTTCCTTTTACAAGATGGGGAAGAGAAGTAAAGTTTAAATAAGCTAGTGGGAAAAGGAAGGATGGGCTATTTCCTTAGGTAGTTTGGTTTTACATGATGAAAATTTGAAATTTAAGGAATTTCCCTCCCCCCTCCCGTGTGTGTGTATGTGTGTGTGTGTGTGTGTGTGTGTGTGTGTGTGTGCGTGCGCACGTGCACGCACACATGTACATGTATAGTGAGGGCTGTATATGCACATGTATGTGGTGGTTTCAATGAAAATGCACACACATGGGCAT
This sequence comes from Acomys russatus, assembly GCF_903995435.1. Lineage (NCBI taxonomy): Eukaryota > Metazoa > Chordata > Mammalia > Rodentia > Muridae > Acomys > Acomys russatus. Next base: position 32,064,100 of record NC_067141.1, read on the forward strand.
ATATGTTTGAATACTTGGTCCCTAGTTAGTGAGTGGAACTGTTGGTGAAGGATTAGGAGGTGTGGCCTTGTTGAGGATGTGTGTCACTGAGGGAAGGTTTTGAGATTCGAAAAGTCCACAGCGTTTCCAGTTAGCTCTCTCTGTCTTGTACTTGCTGATGAGATGTGAACTCATTTCCAGCACCATGCCTTCCTTCCTGCTGCCACACTCCTCACTGTTGTAGTAAATATAAAAATAACTAATAAAGTTCATTATAAAAACCTATAATTATTATGGTGGTATTGTCTAACCTGCTATCACAATAAAAAAAGACACAGACACCAGATAGATTTTAGAGTAGCTCTCATCTGAGGCATGGCAGATACTACCTCCTCCTGAACTATCCTCACCTCCCAAGCCCCCATATCATGGCACCTGTTCTAATAATAATTTCTATCTGGTCTACCTCCCACCCATAATTCCACAAATACTTGCTTATTGCCTATCTGGGCCGCTTTCCCTCATCCATGTCGATGCAGCCGTGTGCTTTCCACGCTAACCCACTCTTCCCTTCTTCCTCCGATACTCTCTTCTTCTTCCCAAGATCCTTCTCTCCCCAAAGCCAGAGAGTGCCTACCTTCCTCTGGCCCTGCCCAGGTATCGGCTTTTTATTGGTCAAGCAGGAATAATTTTTTAGGCAAGCTTTATACAACCAGGACAGGTGTACCTGAGAATGTGCTTGTCTGGGCAGCAATAAGATCTTGGGGGCCAGTAATTAGTATTTAAATACATAGCACCAGACCAAACCCCAACACCCCACCATGATGGCCATGGACTCACCCTTCTGAAACTGTAAGCTCTCATTAAACTCTTCCTTTCTAAGTTGCCTTGCATGCTTTTGTTTTATCACAGCAATAGAAAAGTAGCTAAGACAGCATTAAGAGTGTGTACACGCATATGGAGGTTGATTTTGTGTGTTTTTCTTTCTTTTTCTTTTTTTTTGAGGCAGGGTTTCTCTGTGTAGCCTTGGCCGTCCTGGACTCACTTTGTAGACCAGGCTGGCCTCAAACTCACTGAGGTGCGCCTGCCTCTGCTTCGGGAGTGCTGGGACTAAAAGCATGCACCACCACTGCTGGGTTCTTGTGTTTGTTTGTTTGTTTTTTTGATCACTCTTCACCTTATTTTTGGGATGACATGACCTGTCTTTGGACCTTGAGCTCAGTGATTTGGCTATGCTGGGTGGCTAGAGACTCCAGTGTAGCTGAGATTTCCATATACCTGTCTCTCCAAGGATAGTTAGTTAGAGATGTGTGCCTTTGGGTGCCAGGAATCTGCCTGAGCCAGCTCCCCAGTTCCAATTTAAGGGACTTTCAAGGATGATTTTGACTGTGCGGTTTATATCTCATCTGCCAACTTGGAGTGCTAACCTCGGTGAGGTGGGCCTTGTGTATTTGGAAGGGATAGTTGCTTCCTTCTCCTCTCATGCCAATCCTTTCTGTGTGCTTTGCCTGGAGCCCTAGCTTCACACTCAGCTTTCGCATCTGGTTCTCACATATCCCTTCTGCGCTAGCCCAGCATGAATTGTGGGTTCCCTTCCTGTTTCCAGGACTCTGGGACTCCAGTCCTAGAGATCTTGTACTTTTTCTCTTCTTTCTTTCTTTCTTTCTTTCTTTTTTTTTTTTTTGAGACAGGGGCTCACTATATAGCTTTGGCTAGTCTAGAACTCCCTAGGTTCAAGGCTGGCCTTGAACTCTCAGACCTCTGACGGCCTCTGTTTCCCAAGTGCTGGGATTAGAGGTGTGCAAGTTACCACATCCAGCCTGTTGTGCTTACTCTTGCACTCTCCAGAGCTTTCCTGTGGAGGTGATGCTCACTTCTATTTCAGGAGTGGTAGTCGGTCAGATGACACTTCAAACCCTGCTCCTACACCATGGCTTCCATCATTGTTGTATTCTGCTTAACCTGCTTAAACTGTACGGCACCTCCGATGAGACCTATTTTAGTTCCTAATGTAACTAGCTCTTCTGTTAACACCAGCTCTTAGCATATCAGAAACCATTTTGACTCCAAGTCTCCATTTTTATTATAAGGTGAAGCTAAGTTCAAGTTCTCAGGCCCAACGTGCCTGAAATCAGGAAGGTTCAATGCTTGCTGCTTAGAACAAAACAGATGATAAATGCATGTTCTACTTGGGATAAGGATAAATGTATATTTTTATTAGAGTTAAGTCTGCAACATCCTGCAAAGTTCCTTACTCTCAGAGAGCTGGAAACCCCCCAAGAGCTCCCCTACCCTAAATCTCAGCCAATCAGCCTAAAATGCTTTGTCTAGCCACCTGGATACATTGTGCTCAGAATAAAATTGATTCTTCTAGCTAATCAAAATGATGTAACGCTGCCCTCCTCCTTGGTTCCCACCTGGTTACCTGGTTACTGTTTTTCTGATAAAAAGCCTGCCTTAGAAGCCGACCTACGGTCTGATTCCCGAATTTGGACTGTGGCCCTGACTGGTCAGTTTTGTTACCAATGTCACAGTCTGTGCCCCTGACTGGTCAGTTATTGTTCAGCATTCAAATAAACTTCCATCAATCTGAGTTTGGCCCTTGAGTGGTCAGTGTGTGGCTATGCCTGAACCCTACAATCATGTGCCCCTCAAAGAGTGCCATCTTTATCCTCACCCCCACCGATTTCCAAACCTCTCTGAGGAAGCCCTGCTCAGTCACTTCCAACATACATGAATCAGCACGAGTGACACAACTCATAAAAGATGCACTGGTGGAGCTCAAGGTTCAACTTGTCGCCAGATCCAAGGAAGACTGGCCTCTCCCGGTGCTTGTGTGTTGCTTTAGCTGTGGGGAGAGTCCTGACTTTCTACCTCTCTGAGACTGTAAGACAGCAGAGGGATCCTGAGCTTAGGTTCAGGCCTGTGTCCGCGTGGGAGTCCTGGTCCTAGCACTCTCTTGTGTGTGACTATATTGGTTAGTTTTCTATTGCTCTGGTAAAACACTGACAGTGACAACTTGTAGAAGAAAGACTTTATTTTGCTTTATGGTTCCAGAGGGATCAGAGGCCTTCATGGAAACGGAGGAAGCATGGCAGCAGGCATGGTGGCAGGAACAGGAAGTCTCACATCTTTAAGTCATTTCCTCGCAGTCACACGTTTTGAATGTGACGCACATCTTTAAGCAGAAGCACGAAGCAGAGAACTGTACATGGGGGAGCCTCTATATTCTCCACACACGGGGGAGACTATAGTCTCAAGGCCCATCCCCCGTGTTGTACTTCCCCTAATAAGGCCACACCTCTCCATAACCTTTCCAACAGCATCAGCATCTGGGGACCAAATGTTCAAATGCTGAGCCTGTTTGGGGGTAGGGCAGGCTTGTCTCATTCAAACCACGTGACTACGAGGAAGGAACTTAACCTCCATCTGACTGAGTCTTCTCAGCTGTAAACTTTTTTTTTTTTCTTTTTGAGACAGGGTTTCTTTGTGGAACAGTCCTGGCTGTCCTAGACTCATTTTGTAGACAAGGCTGGCCTCAAACTCACCGAGATCTGCCTTGTCTCTGCCTCCGGAGTGCTGGGATTAAAGATGTGGGCCACCACTGCCCGGCTCATAAACTTTTTTTTAGGAGGTTAAAAAATTCTTAGGCTGGTGTTAGGCCCAGAGTAAGACTCAATGAATGTTAGCTGTGGCCTGAAATAAAAGACTTGATGTGCGGTTGTTTGAAGACTTGTCCACTCCTGCTTGCAAAGGTAATTCTGTGGGTTGTGCTCTCACCACCTCCCTCTTCTGCAGCTTGACTCCGTAACCTTGGCAAGATTCTTGTTGTTGTCATTTCTTCCTAAACGTTCCTATTCAGAGAGTGGAAAGTGCACTCTAAGGAGGACTGTAAGTTTTTTTAAATTTTAATTTTATTAATTTATTCAGATTACAACTAAATTGTTATCCCATCGCTTGTATCCTCACATTCCTCCCTCCCTCCCACTTTCACCCTATTCCCCTCCACTGGGTCTAAGACTGAGGGGGACCTCTTCCCCCACTATATGGTCATAGGCTATCAAGTCTCATCTTGGTAGTCTGTGTATTCTTTCTTTGAGTGCCACCAGGCCTCCCCACCAAGGGGAAGTGGTCAAATATGGAGCACCAGAGTTCATGTCAAAGTCAGTCCCCACTCTCTACATAACTGTGGAGAATGTCCTGTCCATTGAGTAGATCAGAGTAGGAGTTTGATGTTTACTATGGAGTTGTCCTTGGTTAGTGCAATAGTTTGAGCAGACCCCCCTGGGCCCCGATCCACCCATCACGATGTTCTTCTTGTAGGTTTCTAGGACCCTCTAGGTCCTTCTATTTCCCCATCTCCTATACTTCTCTTACCTAGAGTCTCAGTAGGATGGAGGACTGCAAGTTATAAAGCAGCACGCAGCCACTGGCTAGAGGTCATGTCTCCTTGGGTCTGGAGACAAGTAGGACAGAGAGCCCCAAGGATGCAGCTGTTATGAGTTGTGTCACACAGGCTGGTGGCACAGTTGTTTTTGAGTCACTCCTGCAAGTGACCCCAATAAATTCACTGCTTTACTTGGGTGGGATCCTTTTTTTGGTCTGTCATTGATCCCCTGATTGGAGTGCAGAGATGTTTGCTCATAGGTTCTGAAGGGAAGTCGTCTCATGGTTCTGCTCCCCACTTACTCAGGGGAGCTGAGTCTGGGTTTTGTTGTGCAGATGTTTTAGGCCTGGGATCAAATCCATAACTGACTAAATGAGACTTTCTTAGCTAGTCAAGATAGGCCTGACTCCATTTATGGAAAGGCATAAAAACCAGAATAAACAGTCCCATGTTCTGTAGGAACCTCCTCCCAGTGGAAGTCCCCTGTGGGTGGTGGCTCCAGCCTTCCAGACTGCCTGATCTGTGGATGGCCTGTTCCACACATTGGACTTGTTCTGCCAGGCTCTGTGATCTTGAGTGCTACTTCCTTGCATTAAGTCTCAGCATGTATCCCCAGGGTTATTTTCCCTGCCTGAACCCTGATGGGTGACAGTGGTCAACCCTGGACAGAGAGGCCTAGGACGCTCAAGGCGATTTGCTTCAGAGTCAATGCCAGGCATTAGGCTAGTCTAGAAGGAAAGAGCGGGCCAGGAGGAAGTGATCACAGCCACAGGGAGTGGTGAGGGGAGGAAAAGGAGTGGTCTTGCCTGGGAAGAAGTAAGTCTCTGTAAGAAAGAAATAACAGGGCCAAGGAGACAGCTCAGTGCTTAAAGCGCTTATGGCAGCGCAAGCATGAGGCCTGGAGCTTGGCTTTGGGTTTCCATTGCTGTGACAAAACACCATGACTGAAAAGAAGGATGGGGAGGAAACTGTTTATTGGGCTTTACTCTTCCACACTGTAATCCATCAGGGAAGGAAGCCAGAATGGGAACTCAGAACAGAACAGGAGCTGATGCAGAGGCCATGCAGGGATGCTGCTGACTGCCTTGCTCCTCATGGCTTGCTCTGTTTGCTTTCTTATAGAACCCATGACCACCAGGCCAGGGATGGCCCCACCCACAATGGGCAGGGCCCCTTTCCAGTAATCATTAATTAAGAAAGTGCCCTCAAAGGCTTGCATTGTATCTTGTGCAAGCCTGATCTTGTGGAGGCAGTTTTTCTTTTAATTTCCCTTTATTTTATGTGCATTGATGTTTTGCCTGCATTTATGTCTATGTGAGACCATCAGATCTTCAAATTACAGACAGTTGTGAGCTGCAATGTGGGTGCTGAGATTTGAACCTCGGTCTTCTGGAAGAGCAGTCAGTGCCCTTAACCACTGAGCCATCTCTCCAGCCCCAGAGGCACTTCCTAAATTGAGGTTCCCTTCTCTCACATGACTTTAGCTTATGTTAAGTTGACATAAAACTAGCCAGCAAAACTCCAGATCCTCAGAACCTATGTAGACACTGGGTGGCTCACTGGTAATTTCAGGCTCAGAAGGCAGAGAGAGATGGGCTCCACAGAGCAGCTGGCCACAGGAGTAGCCATATTGGCAAGCTCTGGGTTAGAGCAAGAGATCCTGCTTCACTGAATAAGGAAGAAGAAGACTTGAGACTAAACCTCAGGCCTTCTCATTCAATCACAGATGATGTCTGACATCAGAAGTCTTCATATACACACACATGCATGCAGACCCCCACACATGCAAACATGTAAACACATACATGTTCAACAAACATATACACACACACACAAATTGGCAGAGCTTGGACAGCTGGACCTATAGGCTTCCCTTGACACACCTCCATGGGAGAGGCCTCTTGGCTTCTCCACTTCCCTTCCCTCTGTTTCCATCCTACTTTCAGAACAGCTCAGTTTCTCTTCATAGCAGTTACACATTTATTTGCGTGAATCACACGTGTGTCATCACTGGTGTCTAGCCATTGGAGGCAGGGATGGACTTGGCACTGGAGGATTCAGTCTTTTTTTAAAAAATATTTTTATTTTATTTATCATATATGCACAGTGTTTTGCCTGCATGTACACCAGAAGATGGCACCAGATCTCATTATAGATGGTTGTGAGCCACCATGTGGTTGACTAGGAATTGAACTCAAGACCTTTGGAAGAGCAGCCAGTGCTCTTAACCACTGAGCCATCTCTCCAGCCCCGAGGATTCAGTCTTTATCTGTGGAACAAAGGAATACCCATTAGGCATCCATGACCTGACGTACACTGCAGTGCTGAAGGAGGAGGCCCATGCTTGGGGTTTCTTTTAATGTTCCTGGGGTAACAGTGGGGTTAGAATCTCAGACTTGAAGAAGCAATGAGTTTGGGAGCTAGGGAGCTAGGGTGGGTATTAGACCTAAGAGTTGATCTTCTTCCAATTAGCAGGGTTCTAGGAAGCCAGTGGGCTGGGCTGAGGAGTCATGGCTCCACCTCACACCCACAAAGCTACTTTCTGGGTAACATTCTGAGCCTCCCTTACCCATCTGGGCCTCAGCTTCTCCATCTGTTGCATGGGTTAAGTGAGATGATTCACAAACATTCTTTTAGCATAGAAAGTAGAATTTTAAGTTCAAGGGCCATGGGAAATGTAACTGAAGCCAGAGTTCAGATCCATGCCTTTTCTACAAGCTGAGCAGAGTAAAGAGATCTACTTTGCTTGTTTTCCAGCTGGGAAAACTCTCTACCAACTGAACCACAAACTCTCAGCACACACATACAATAACACCTTTCTTTAAATGGACTCGTGTCATTACAATTTAATGAGGTTTAGAATCAAATAGGGTGCAAGGACACTTGGCAGTTCCTTCAAGTCAATAGCAAGGCCTAAGTGCTCCCTGGATCCAGATGGGGACTCAGAGGGGACTTGGCTACAAATCTGGACTGATCTGTACTAAGCCCTTGTTGGGTGGAGACAGGACAGGGCTCTCGTGAGCTAAGAGGGCTGATGCTGCTGGAATTCCTCCGAATGTACCCATCTCACTTCCTCAGAAAGGCTCTCCCTTCTGGAGAGCCAGGGGCATGCTGTGGCCACCTTGTACACTGTCGGTGGGGCCGGACTTCAGCTGGGAGCTACAGTAGCTCTTACGAGCGAGCAGTCTTACACTACTTTCTCAAGCTCCATGGGCCTGTGTGAGGTGGAGAATGATGGAAGGGATCAACGAGGCCAGCAGCAGCCCAGAGATAGTGGCCCAAGAAAGGCTCACAGTGATCTCTGCCAATATCTGAGGAGGAGGGTCCAGTGGAGGAAGGCCTAGGGATATGGCGATGCAGAGGCAGGGTGTGCTTGTGAGCTGGGGAATCTCGAGGTACCTTAGCGAGGCTGCAGCAGAGTGAGCAAGGAAACCGTGAGTGGCAGGTGAGGTCATGGCAGAGTGGCCAAGAATCTGGTGATGTTTAGTTCCACCATGTTTGTTATTTTGAGGCCTTATGCTGGTTATCAGAGTTTTTATTGCTAAAATGGGACCTCTTAAAACAATTTAAGCAATAGATCAACTTAAAGAAACAGAAGGAATCCAGTGTGGCCCAGAAATAAGCCAGACTGGCGAGTGATTTCCTCTGGGCTGTGAAGGTCGGGAGGTAAGGAAGGCAGGGCCCTCCCTCCACTTGCCCACTGGTGTGAGTGGGTCTATACTTCCCAGGCTAGAATCTCATCCTGAACGCCACTCTGACCTCAGGTTTCGGAGATCACAGGCGCCTCCTGCATTCTGGCTATCACTTCCCCTCCATTTATAGATGGAGACACTGAGGCCCCAGAGACAGAGACCTTGGGTGGCTTTTGATTTGACATTCCTCTGGCTGGTTTGGGGGAAACCCAGTGATTCAGATTCATGATTACCCTCGCATAGTCTATGCCCTCCACCCAGCCATGGCAGCCATCGTATACCTGCTGAGGGTGGGAGGCTGGGGTGTGGAGGGCAGCCATTGTATACCTGCTGAGGGTGGGAGGCTGGGGTGTGGAGGGGTCACTTAAGAGCCACTCTGGAGCCTGGCAAGGAGGACAGCTGATTCAGTAGAGGAGGCTGAGACTTATCTGAGTTTGGGGTGGGTGGCACAGGGTTAGAGACTACCACCTGTTTTAGCACCACCACTGTTTGTCCCTTTCCCAGGGGAACTAGCTCCTGTCTGTGCCAGGGAGAAGGGGCCAGGGCGGCTTCCTTCTGAAGGTCTGTGGAGCCTAGAGTGAGAACCTCTTCACCTCTTGTTTTGCTCATGTTGCCTGGAACCACATTTTCATAGGATGGTGGCAGGCTCAGCGACAGACCGTCGAGTTCCATGGGTGTGTCGGGGACAAGAGGAGTGTCATCCTTATCCTGCAAAAGAGAAACCAGTGTCCCATTGGTCTAGCACATGGTATGATCAGTTCTTTACAAAGTATGTCTTGGCAGAGTCACTTATGAAGTCTCAAGGTCCCCATAAGGCTTGAGGAGGGAACTTCCAGAGGCCTATGTATGACTTTGTCCCCAGCACTCATCGAGACAGACCCACAGGGGCTAGTTGGTGGGGTTCGAGTTCTAGTTCCATCTCCAGTGTCCTGTGGACTGTGGGCTCACCCTGGTGGGATTCCCAGAGTGGGCCGGTCTGCTCTAGCTTTAGGAGGTGGTATGCTTTCTCTAAGCATCAGTTTACTTAGCTGTGTAATGGGAAGGACATGGCTACCTGAAAGGACGGTGAGAAGTTGACATAAAGCTATGCTTATCTGTGCCACTATGGATCATAGCTATATAGTCATGTGCAGATGAATGCAGTGTCCCACAGCAGACCCCGCATCTCCTAAGTGCTCAATCTGTGACCCCTGCCCGCTGTCTGTCTAGTCTGAGTTCTCCGCTGTCTACTGTCCCTGTGTCCTGAGGCCTTACCTCTGCATGCAGGCGTTTCATCCTGCAGGCTGTGATGGCTGTGGGTCCTGTCAGGAAGAGCTCCAGGATGGTGAGACAGAACAGGGTAAGCTCTAGTCTCTGGATGTAGACCTGCGGGGAGTGTCAGGAAGATGGGACAGGGCTTCCTGCCTGTTGCCCGGGTCTGGCAGGCAGATCTTCAGCAGAAGCGGCAGGGCCTCTGCTCTCCTGGAGGGGAGGGGGGGGGACTCTGAGGAATTGGGGTGGCTTCCATCATGCTCTATGCTTAGTGCTGGGCACACAGGGGGCCTGGGTGAATGTTTTCTGAAGTTCGAAGACAAGAGAGTCTCTCAAGTTCCTGGGAGAATTGGAGGTGGCCCTAAAGGCCATCTGGACAGTTCTACTTAGCTGATGGGGTTGCCTAGGCCCAGGGAGAAAGTGTGTTTTATAGCAGGGTTGGGGAAGGGCGAGCTGGGTTCAAACTCAGCTGTTCTCGCTTAAACTCCTCTCGAAGTTGACTGATTCAAAAGGCTTCTCTCAGCTTCTGACTGAATTGTTCTGCCTGGCCTCAGACTAACTCTAACAATCTGCTCTAATCTTCTGGCTTTTTCTCCTTCTCTGGCTCATCTGTCTTCACCTGTGCCTAGCTTGTTTTCTCTACAGCCTGTCTCTGTAAAACTTCCCCTTCCCTCTCTTTGTGTTGCTCTCTTAAGTTACCTCTCTGTTCTTGTTAGAGTTGGGCATATCCTGTCTCTGTCTCATTCTGTCAAATCTTTCTCTGATTTGTCACTTAGACAATTAGAAATCAGTTTTAAACATGGGTGCTTCCTTCTACAAACTAACTTTACCTTCATTGTTTGGGATTAAAGGTGTGTGCTAAGGGTGTGTCTGCATTCCAGCTGGATCACACAGACCTAGAAGGTCTTTGGATGTGATCAGAGAAGCCAAGTTGCTGGATTAAAATTCCTGTACATCTGGGCCTCAACTTTCCCATGTGTAAGAGGACTGGACGTGGTGACTTGAGCATAGTCCAGTTTCCTGATGTTGACCATGAGAAGGCCAGCGTGCTGCTTCCGCCATGCCTCTGTAGAGATGTGTATTGATTGGAAGTGCCTGGTTCCATGGCTGGATTTCTGAGTTCTGATTTCTTCTTCTCTGCCAAGTTCAAGGCATTTCCCTCCTTGGAATCAGAGGGCTCAGGAGGGGAAGGGAACTCACTGTGGGGTTGGGGTATGGTCTCCAGATTGGCCATGGAAAAGGACTCTCCAGAAAGAGGTCCTTGGCAATGACAAAGAAGCCGGCCAGTGCACAGAAGAAGCTGATGACATTTGCTGTCACACACAACACCTTCTGCAAGGAGAGATGAAATGTTAGAGCTGGTGTCCAAAGCTTAGTGATCCAACTTAAGGCCCTCCTTCCAGGAACTTGGTCTGTGATACCCTCAGCCCCCACCTGGAGATCCTGCCTGTCTTTGAGCTTGAGGCTCTAACTCGCACACCAGGCTCTGGGCTCCTGATCACTGGAAAAGCCCTAGCCATGCTCATCTGTCATAGGATGCACTGGAAGGACCTAAGAGCCATGCCAGGTGCATGAGGTTCATAATAAAGAAAGGTGCATCGTGATACACTCTCCAATCCTACTCCAGTTTCAGTAACTGTCAGAGTCTAATATGCAGAGGGCCCCACCCATGGGGAAGTCAGGAAGAGCCCAAGGGGTTCTGCCCCTTCATGCCCCAGGGGCATCTATCTGGCTAGGGACCTGAAACAGGTCCATTCTCTATGCTCCACAAGAAGCCCAGGGATGTGGTAAGACTTACTCTCCAGAACAAACCCTTGGGCTGCTGTGAGGAAAGAGAGTGAGAGGATTCCTCCTAGGAGAGTTGATGGGACAGAAGGGAGCTAGGAGGGTGTGGGCTAGAGAAGGTGGGGGGCTGAGGGGTATCTAGAAGCAGCCCCAGGACTCGGGGAAGGGATGCAGAACCAGGTGGTCCTCAGGCTGATGGCTTAGGGGGCTTGAATGGAGGAGGAATTGTATTTCTCAGTGTTATAGGCACTGGCAGGTTGTCCTTGCTTATGTGAATAACTCCCACCCATGCTCATGTAGGTCACACTAGTTAAAACACAATGGATCACAACCCCCAAAACAAAACAAAAACAAAGAAAAGGCATGAAAGAAAGAGGGGGACTTGAGTGTTGAAGGGAGGAAGAAAAGGTTTGGTGGGAGGGGGAAGGCATAAAAGAAGATAAAATGGCAGCAGAGCTATGATCAAGGATGCATGAAATTGTGAAAGAATAAATAAATAAATAAACAAATAAAAAACTTGGTAGATCTGGAAGGAAGCTGTGATGTCTGATCGTCATGGTTAACTTTAGTATTAGAATCACGTAGCAGACATATCTAGGCTTGTCTGTGAAGCTACCCCAGAGCTGTTTAGCTGATGAGGGAAGACACACCCTAAAGGTAGGTGGCAGCATCCTATTGGTCCGGGAGTGGTACCCAGATAGAATAATTGGAAAGGAGTTAGATGAGCACCAGCATTCATCTCTCTGTTCTCTGACCCACTCAGATGTGAGCAAGCAGCGTCCTGCTCCCAGTGCCAAGTCTTCCTCACCACAGAGGACTGTACCCTCTTAAACTGTAAGACACTTTTTGTCAGGCATCTTGTCACAGCAAAGAGAAAGACAATAAAGAAGCCAAGGTCTGTTCTAGATGGAAGGATGGATGCCTGGAGCCATTCCTGACAGGGTAGGAGCTCCAGGTGGAGCTTCTCTTCTTCCTTGTCAAATCTAGCCAGTTGTGTGCATCTGCAATCTCTCAGATGCTTTCTTCCACCCTGATGATGCACTCTTGCTCGCATCCACTCTCCCCTGCATACAGATGCTCTTGACCCTTCCCCTAGCTTTGAGAGAAGGATCTCAAGGTGCCAACTCACCAGAGGGGTCTTGGAGGGAAATACCATTGTTGTCACAGCCAAGATCCCTGAAATGAGAAACTGCAGACCAGGTTTGCGGTCAAAAGAGAGAAGTTGAGGTTCCTTGAGACCACAAAGTCCCCTTCATTCTCTAAGAAAACAAACCCTTGTTGGCTGGCAGGGCAGAGAATACACTTCTTGGGCAGAGCAAGTCCACTCCAGCCTCTGCCGCAACATGTGCGTACCCACGGAGGACACAAACCTGCAGACCTCATGCACATCACAGCCAGGGCCACAGTAACCACCCCCTCAACCTCTCTCCTGCACTGGGGAGGGCACTGCTCCTGGCACAGAGGCTCCTGGCACTGATCTGTCTTTCATATGTACGCTGAGCCCTTGCATGTCCCATCCTGGGGATCATGGGGTGTGGGTGGGCGATGGGCACCTCATGTGTAGAAAGCCCTGTCACTGTCATGGGGGTGCCAAGCTGAGCAGTGGGGATGGAGGACTGAGGGAACATTTGGGATGGGGTTGAAGACATTTGCTCAAGAGGACACTATGGAGCTGGGGCTGAGTGTGAAGGCAGTTTTCAGAGTCAGGACGGTGCCCTGGTGTCCCAGAGGAGGGAGCATGGATCCTCTGGGGAATGGTGTGTGTGTGTGTGTGTGTGTGTGTGTGTGTGTGTGTGTCTGTGTGTGTGTGTGAGAATCCCATATTGTCTCTAACCTGGCTGATGGGGTCTGGGGAGGACAGAGTTGTGGGTCATAACTGTGTGCGGCTGCAGAGAGAGGCTGATAGTGATGGAAAGCACTAGGGTTGCGGCTACAGAGTTAGCTTGGGTGCTCAGAAGCCTGTGAACCTACCTCAGAGTGGCTCTTCTCCTTGCCCAACATACGCTCACTCGATTAAAGGAGGGTCCACAGGGCCCATGAGTGACAGGCACTCCCAGGGAGGTGCTATGGTAGTGTGGTTGAGGGAATGGAGCGGGAGGAGGGAAGATGGAGACAGGGTGGGCATATGTTTTGTGTTTCTTGGCTGCAGCTAGCCTTCCAGGGTCCCTGCATACCCCTGTACCCACCGATTTAGGTTCCTACTCACAGAGACAGATCCCCATAATGGATACCAGCACTTCAATGCCACCAAGTGCAGATTCTTGACTGTGGAGATCAGGTAACTGCCAAAGGCCAGGTGCGCAAATGCAATGATGATATGAAAGTTCTGGGTGGAAAGCAAGAAATTGCTAAGGTGAGGTGACAGGTGGCTGGACCTATTGGTGGGAGTGGGTTTCTTTCTCCACCTCTCAGGGGCCTTGGTCTCAAGGAGGGAGCCCCCGCCCCCTTCTGGGGCCTTCTGTAAGGACAGGTAAGGATGTCAAAACTCCACTTGAGGCATCCATTCTGCCCTGGCTCTGCATGCCTGGCATCCTGGGCCCTGTTCACACCCTACAAAGCACCACCCTTCCCTTGCATTTGTTTCAGTTTTAGGATGGTATAAATGGGAGCTGGAGGCTCCCCTTTCAACCTCCTCCCTGGTATCACCTCCCTACTTACACCCAACTTCTGCAGAAGGCCATCTCTCTTCAGGGACTTCTCAAGGTGCCCATCTGGGATCAGATGCTGGGACTGGGCCACTTTCTGTGTAGTCTGGGCAGGTCCTAGGTTTTGCCAATGAGAGACTTGCCCAGTGCCACTGCTGGGAATCACCGTGGGAGCTTCTACAGCCATTGCCTCTGGCAGGGTGCCCCGGCTGTGATCAAGGAGAAGGCCTTGTCAGAACTCAGCTTGTGTCTGAGGCTTGGATGACACCCTTGTTGCCACCTCTGCCACCTCTGCGCCCCGGACAGTGGTAGCCTTGCCCAGTGGTTTTTGTTTTTAAGATTTATTTATTGCTGGGTGTACTAATACACGCCTTTAATCCCAGCAATTAGGAGGAGGCAGAGGCTGGAGGATTGCTGTGAGTTTGAGGCCAGCCTTGTCTACAAAGTGAGTCCAGAACAGCCAAGGCTACACAGAGAAACCCTATCTCGAAAAACCAAAACCAAAACAAACAAACAAACAAAAAGATTTATTTATTTGGGTGCTCAAGACAGGGTTTCTCTGTGTAGCCTTGGATGTCCTTTCCCAAACCACAACCCATGGAACTCTGGTCCTAAGGGCTCTACCTTAAAAGGGTTCCATGGTTTAATTAAGTTTAGGGAACCTGATATATCACATACTTTTTACTCTTTCAAGGCTCTGAGGACTCCAGGGATGTGCTTGGTTTTAATAATAAGGACTACATCTAATTTGCTGTAGAATCTTCTTCCTTAGAGTCCAGTCATACTTTGCAGTTAATATTCTGTTAGGCCTGCTTTGGGTTAAATGACAAACTTTCAAACCTTTGGTTCTAGGAATTGTTTGGGAACCTGTTCCTTCCTGTTGGTGTCGTCCTGGGTGCATTATAGTGGAGCTGAGGATGGGCTGTGAATCAAGGCTGATTTCCAGCTTGAAACTGGAATGGAGAGCTGCTAAGCGGAGCTGCATACTCTTAAAGGGGCAGGGCCAGAGGGGGTAGAACTTAGACACCAGTGGGGGCATGGGGTGTGGATTATAAAGTCCCTTGCTACTTTCCAAAACGAAGGGTGCGATGGCAGCAGGCATTGCCAATGGTGACTCTGTCTTGCTGTGTCTTTTTCCAGTTTTTATTTACAGGCTTCTGCCTTCACTCTCATTCCAGAGTCATACCCTTAAGATAAGGGCCTGGCCATTAGAAGCTGTCATCACTGGTCTCAAAACGCTGGCTGCTGACTAAGCCCTGTCCTCAAGATAAGGGCCACACAACTAGATCAATTACTGGTCTGAAAACCACAGGTTTGTGACTTCACACAAGCTCCCAACCTGATCCTCTTGTGAAATCCCCCACTTCCCTAGACATGAACTTGAGACCTTAGCCTGCGCCCTCTCCCTGCTGTCCTAGTCACTGTTCTATTGCTGTGAAGGGACATCGTGATCCAGGCAACTCATAAGCAAAAACATTTCATTGGGGGCTTGCTCACAGTTCTAGACATTAGTTCTCTATCATCATGGCAGGGACATGGCAGGCAGCATGGTGGCATGGAGAGCTTTACATCCTGATCCAGAGGCAGAGAGGGAAGGAGAGAGGGAGAGATGGAGGGAGGGAGGGAAGGAGGGAAGGAAAGGGACACACACACACACACACACACACACACAGAGAGAGAGAGAGAGAGAGAGAGAGAGAGAGAGAGAGAGAGAGAGAGAGAGAGAGAGAGAGAGAGAGAGAGAGAGAGGAGGGGGGCTCGGCTTGGCACAGGCTTTTGAAACCTCAAAGGCCACCCCCCAGTGACACAATTTCTCCATCAAGTTCAAACCTCCTAATCCTTTCAATATTTTCAAACAGTACTAACCCTCGGTGACTGAAAAGTCCAATATATGGGCCTAAGGGGGGACTCTTACGCAAACCACTACATTGGACACCATAGGCTTACAGCCTGTCACAGTGTGAAATTCATTTAGTACAAGTTCAACAGCAAAAGTCCCCGTTGTCTTTTACAGTCTTAATACTGTTTTAAAGTCCATAGTTCACAATCTCTTCTGAGTCTCATGGTAATTTCCTAACTGTAACCACTTATAAAATCAAAATAAAAATGCAGTTCACATACTTTCACCATACCATGGCACAGGATATATATTACCATCCCAAAATGGAAGAGAGGGAGCCTAGTGAGGAATTAATAGACCAAAACAAGACTGAAAACTAGCCAGGCAAACTCTGAACTCTGCCTCTCCGCATCTGATGTCAAAGTTCTCTTCAGATCAACAACTCCTTTCAGCTTTGACTGCAACACACACACACACACACACACACACTTTCTCTCTCTCTCTCTCTCTCTCTCTCTCTCTCTCTCTCTCTCTCTCTCTCGGGAAGGTTCCACACCTAGTCTGCAACTCTCCTTGGCAGGTACCCCAGTACTCTGGCATTTCCATGTTGAGGTCTGCAGTGAAATCCAAGCTTCGCCTTCACAGATTCACTCAGTGGCCCCTTTGGGCCTCCATGCAGGGAGACCGCACCACACTGTTCTCAGCGGCATCTCTGAGCCATGGAGGAAGATTTCACAGCCTCCTTTTTGTATCCTTCACTCTAAACCAGAATCCTGTGGCCAAAGCTGCTAAGGTCTGTCGCTTGGCGGAGGTGGAACTTGGGCCCCATTGTTTAATTACATTTGCACCAGCTTTATGTCATTGTTGTTGGTTTCCTTTGCCACTTAAGCTTTTCTTTAATTTCTTCCCACAGTTGGAAGCTTAGCTGGGTAGGGTCTTGCCCTGAGGTCACTACTCTATTTTATTTAGCATCAGGATTAAATGTTTTATCCCCTTGAGCACTGGACTTGGCTCCAACCTCACCTATCCTAGTGCTTGTTTTCTTCTTACATTGTGCATTTTATGGCTCTCTTTATTCAGCTTACTCCTTTTTGTTATAGATCTGCACAGAGTGATAATGTAAGGCTCTCTCTCTCTCAGCCTAGGCCTGGGAACGTGACCCAGACAAGCTTGGGAAAGTGACCCAGAAAGAATTGAAGGCCAGTTTCAGTTTCTGAGATCAAGGTGGCCAACCGAGATAAACAATTTCAACTAAGGTAAACAATTTTCAGAAAAGTACCATCTAAAAATTCTCTGAAAACTCCCCAACACCCCTCCCTGCCAAGAATGCCCCCAAGACCAATGACCCCTGCAATAGCCAATAACATTTAGACAAGCACCCTTAGCGACCACTGGAGCCAATCCTAACATAGGGCACGCAGCCCCTCCTAACCTTTGCGGTTTTAACCTTTAAGAGTGGCCTGTAACAGTGACTCGATGTGCCTCCCTCCCGAGTGAGTGCTGAGGCCCCCTAACACGTGTCAGCTATAAACCTTGTGCTTTTACATCAACACTGTGGTCCTCGAGTGGTCTCTCGCGACGACCCCCTACCCGAGTGGACTCTAGGGTCCAACAATAACTAGTAACCACACGGCATACCCAACGCCAGGCTGTCCGGAAATCATCTGTGCCAACATCAGTAATCCAAAACTCTTCAATTTAGCCCCAGGAAGAATTTTAGGGCAAAGGCAGAAAGCAGCCACAGTCTTTGCCAAATATTCCAGGAACAGTTTCTAGGCCACTTACTACTAATATTCTTCCTTCCCGAAACCTCTTGAGCCAGGCTGTCGTAATCTACATTTCCCCAGCACCTCTGCCTTCCGTGCTTCTGTCAGTATGGAACCTACTTCAAGTGCTCAGCCACCTTTCTAGTTTAAAGTCCCCAAATCTTCCATATTTCTTCAACAAAGAGCATGGTCAGGCCTGGTACCAACTTCTATTGTAATTACTGTTCTATTGCTGTGAAGAGACACCATGACCCAGGTGACTCCTATAAACACAAGTGTTTCATTGGGG
Source organism: Acomys russatus (assembly GCF_903995435.1). Lineage (NCBI taxonomy): Eukaryota > Metazoa > Chordata > Mammalia > Rodentia > Muridae > Acomys > Acomys russatus. Next base: position 32,081,734 of record NC_067141.1, read on the forward strand.
ACCTGCTTACAGTTTTAGAGGCTAGTTCATTATCATCATGGCAGGGGCATGGCAGCATGGTGGCACATATAACACTGGTGAAGTAGCTGAGGCCTTTACATCCTGATCCATAAGCAGAGAGAAAGAGGGAGGGAGGGAGAGAGAGCGCATGTGCGCACTGGCACAGGCTTTTGAAACCTCAAAGCCTATCCCCAGTGACACACTTCTTCCAACAAGTCTATACCTCCTAATCCTTTCAAATAGTGCCACTCTCCAGTGACTAAGAATTCAAACATATGAGCCTATTGGGGGCCATTCTTACAAGAACCATCACACCAGGCTGCCAGCTTCAATAGTGCTTCTTTCTCCCCCCCTCAACCCTCCTCTCCTAGGCGTAGGCTTTTCTAGGAGTACACTTTTGTTTTGTTTTAGTTTTGGTTTTGGTTATTGGTTTTTTGAGACAGGGTTTCTCTGTGTAGCCTTGGCTGTTCTGGACTCACTTTGTAAACCAGGCTGGCATTGAAATCCCAGTGATCCGCCTGCCTCTGCCTCCCAAGTGCACCACCACCACCCAGCTTAACAGGAGTACATCTTTTAAAGCTGTTGTTGTTAACTAAACCTCTAGAATGCTTGTGCCCTGTTGCCTTGCCACCTTGCCTCCAGGACTGGGCCTTGGGGTGAAGGTGGACTGGCAGGATGGGAGGGGCAGAGGAGGCATTTCTTTACTTGTCCCTTTTCCCAGGCTCCTCAGCCAGGTGGGGCCCCACAGCCCTAGCTGTCTGGTATCTCAGGGAACCCTAGGGCCTTGGTGACTTATACTCAGTCTTTGTACTTCCCGCACCCTGCAAATATCCCCTTTTTCCTTAGGCTCTGGGAGGCAGACAAGCCAGGCTCAACCCTGGCTCTACCCCCTGCACCTCAGCATCTAAGTCTGTTTTCATGGACACACAGGAACACTAGTGCTTGCCTGAGGGTGGGCTTTGAGGATTAATTGGGCCAGGTGCAGAGGTTGGAATTTAGCACTAAAAGCCACCAACCTGCCCTACACCCAGCATCTCACCTGACCTTTGTCTGGTTCTCTGTTAAGACGGATCCCATTCTAAACACCAGGAGTGGGAATTTCATTGCTTCCAGCTGACTCCTGCTCAGAGCAGGCAGAGGAGTCAGCTCAGAGCTCCTGTCAGCTGGGAAGGTTATGAAGAAGGGAGCCCCCCACCCCCTTCAGGACTCTCTGTAAAGCAACGAGCTGGCCACAGGGAACATGTGCTGGAGTGGGTAGGGTCTGTCCACGGAGGGCTGGCTTAGGAGGCTGAGAAGACCTGGATGTGAGTGTAACCCTAATCAGACTGTGCAGGAGTAAGCCAAGAGAACAGGGAAGGCAGTGAGTATTTCCATATAGAGTACGCGTAGGTAATATGTGTGCATGTGTGAATGGGCACACCAGGCAGAGGAAGGCAGGAGCTGAAAGGTAAGGAGTCACGGTGTACCAGGGTGGCTGCTGGCAACCACCCTTAGAAGATGGGGCTTTCAGTTATGTGAGTGAGTTCAGGAGGAGCCCCGGCATGCATGTACAAAGTAACTTTTCTCTGGGCCTCAGGCACTTGGTGCAAAGGGAAGTGCTGGGAAACAGAAAGTGGAAAGAAACCCAAGTCTCTTCCTCTTTCTGCTTTTTCACATGGTTCTCTCTGTGTGCTCAAGGTCCCAGGATTAGAAGGGGAGGGGTGACATCCCTCTCTGCTCTCAGGGTCACCAACTGGTAGTGGGCTGGGCTCCAGGTAGCAGAGTCCACCCTGGATAGAGGCTGAGCGTAGCGGGCTCCCGGCCCCCCCCACCCCCCGCCCCCAGCACCACTTCCAGCTTCCCAGGGCTCCACTGCTCTCTAGCTGCTGCCACTGTTCCTGCTCCCATCTAGGGGACCAACTTTCAGCCACCCCCCCTTCCCCCCAGCTTACAGCTACTGACTGACTGGCCCAAGAGGCTGGTCTCTAGTTGTCGAGGTTGAACCCCACACCCTTGAGGCCCTGATGACCCTCCATTTTTTGTTTCTGCTGTGGAGAGGAGGTACTTACCTGGCCCAGGGACCTCTGCTGTAGGCTTGAGCGGTGCCTTATCACCCAGCGCTGCCTCAGCACAGAGCCAGAGCTGGAGATCAGAACATCTTTATGGCTTTAGACTTTGGATCTTTTCCATCCTGGACCCGCCTCTTGCTCTCCCTCCAAGCTGTTCAGAGCTGCATGTATGGACTTGATGCTTCAGAAGCACCCCACTTCCGAAGCCGAGCCGGTGAAAATCTGAGTCCCCTTCCTTATGTCTCCCTTCAACAGCTCAGACAGTTAATGTCGCCATGTTGACAGCTCAGGCAATTTATGGAATAAGACTGACAGGAATAATTTGTCATGTTGGTGGAGTCAGTGGTTGAATGATTTATTAAACTTTTCAAACTTTTTATTTGTGTGTTTGTGTGTGTGTGTGTGTGTGTGTGTGTGTGTGTGTAGATCAGATGACAACTCTGTGAAATTTGTTCTTTTTCCACCTTTACATGGCCGCTGAGGATTAAGCTGATTTTGCTGGGTTGTGCAGTAACATCTTGCTGGCTGCTTAAAGACTATTTTTAATTTTTTGGAACTCCAAGTATATGTAATAGTAGAGACTAATACATTGGCCCCACCCCCAACCCCCATCTCTTGTGTTCCTCTCAAAGCTAGCCAGGGCCATCCTTAGTTTTTGGTTGACTTTGATCTCTGGTGGCAATCAAGACTCAGGTACACGGTCATCTTTGTAAGTATGTTAGTGTTTATCTTGAAAAAATATGGGTTTAAAATGTATGGTTATATGACCAGAAGTAACAGGAAGCCCTGAGAGCGAAGTCCAGCTGCCACCAAGCTTGCAGCCCACGTGACTCAATGAGGCGATTCACCTATCAGAGACAGGTCTGGGTCTTGACATGGACATGGTAAGACAGTTCCAAGCTGTCCAATCTGCTGTCCACAGAACTAGGCAACTATTGTGCTTTTCCTATTTATCTTTTAAAAATGGAGTAACAACACATATGAAGGTGCATGAAGCATATCCAGTTTGGTTAATTTATATGTATATGTGTGTGTGGCTTATTTGTGTGTATATATATATCCCTCCATCTGTGCATGTGTGTTTATGGGTATATGTTTGTATGTGTGAGCATACACACATATACATGTTGAAGCCAGAGGTCAATGTTGGGTATTATCATCAATTATTCTCCATCTTACTTTTCTTTTTGTTAAGGGAGATTGTTTTATTGATGATGCTCCACAGTGGAATTAACCTAGTTATCCATTAACAAGTAAATCAACTAAAATGATAGAATAAAACAAAACAGTTATAGTATTAAAGATAATAATAAAAAAGCCAGGCATGGTGGTGCATGCCTTTAATCATAATGTTTAGGAGGCAGAGGCAAGTAGATCTCCGAGTTTGAGGCCAGCCTGGTCTACAAAATGAGCTCAGGACAGCCAGGGCTACACAGAGAAATCCTGTCTCAACAGCAATAACAACATCAGCCACAAAAAACCCAACAACAACAACAAAAATATAAGATGTTAAGAATAAATCTCTAACATAATTTATTCAGTAAAAGAAGTCAGATGAAACTTGGGCACTGTGGCACATGCCTGAAATCCCAGCACTTGGGGAGGCAAAGGCAGGCAGATATTTGTGAGTTTGAGGCCAGCCTAGTTTACAAAGCAAGTCTAGGACATCCAAGGTGACACAGAGAAACTCTGTTTAGAAAAACACCACCAGCAGCACCGCCAGCAGCACCATCCACAACACCAAAACAGAAATAAACAAAAAGGAGCCAGACACAAAACAATACACATACTATATAACTCTATTTGTGTGATGTTTAAGAGCAGGCAAAGTGGGGCTGGAGGGATGGCTCAGAGGTTAAGAGCATTGGCTATTATTTTAGAGGCCCTGAGTTCAATTCCCAGCAACCACATGGTGGGTCACAACCATCTATAACGTGATCTGGTGTTCTCTTAATGGCCTGTAGGCATGCATGCATGCACACAGGTAGAATACTGTATATATAATAAATAACTCTTTTTAAAAAAAGTTTAAAGAACAGGCAAAGCTAGTGATTTTAAAAGAAAAATAGGAAAACACTTAAAAAAAAACTTCCTACCTCTCTGAGTAGAACAGACTTGATTATGGGAATAAACCAAAAGTTTGTTTCCTTGCCTCACCCCCTTTGACTATTAGGTATAGTCCCAACAATTGGGCAATGACCAAGTAGGGAGCTAAGTAAGAGCCCCTGGGAAGTAGTGAGAGGTCCCCTCCAGAGCCTTCTCATTGAAGTACCACTCTTGTCAGCCATCGAAACTCAACCTGACAGCAGGGGTCAGCTGAGGAGTAGTAAAGCCTTTGGCTGAGATAAGGATTAGAAGGGCATCAGAGTGAGAACGAATAAGTGACTCCTAGTGGCTTTACCAGAAACGGAGACAAATCGGGCATGCGCGCATCATCTTTTTGTCTTCTGCTGTGTAATGCTTTGTGCCACCTTTAGACTCTGCCAGAAGGCCACTGCCATGGGTACCCTTTGACCTTCCATCTCTAGAACTGCGAAGTAAATAAATCTCTTTTAATTTTAAAAGCTATAGTCCCTGGCTATTTGGTAATAGATTTCTGCATCATCCTCTGTAAAGACAGAACTCTCTGAGGTAGGCATGCTATGTTTCTCCAACAGAAATTATAGAGGAGGCACTGACACAAGCTCTGCCATTATTTGAACTCGGCTTTCTCTCAGACTTTTATCTAGGACATTTACTCTTTGTCCTGAAACAGACATGCCCATTACCAGATGCTATTTTGAGATCTCATTCGTATCTGACTCAGCACAAACTTGTTCGCGGTTACTGTGAATTCTGAGTCCTCAATCTAGATATGAGGAAGTTGGAAGATAATCATGGGAGGTTACACTCTGGAATGCTGGGAAAGGCACAAAGCTAATGATGTAATGAGAATCAGGTAAGTCAGAAAACAGGCATCCAAACCAGACTGGGGTGGGGGCCTGGACAAATCTGCTAAGACATCAGTGTTTGTCAAGGCTGCCTTCAGAGCCTGGCAAGCAAGTATAAGTTATGTGTGCTCCGGAGCATCGCTATCATTAGAGTTACCCTTCATGCACATACTGATTGTGTTTGAGAAAACTGCTACACACTAAGTTCCAGCTTCCTAAGGCTTCCTTTGTTCTTTTGCTTGACCATCTTGCTTTCCAAACCAGGGTTTCCTCTCACTGAACCTGGGGCTCACTGATTCAGGTAGATTTGTTGACCACACAAGCCCCAGGTTCCTCCTACCTTTGCTTCTCCAGTGCGGGATTACAGACACGTGTCACTGTGTTCAACTTCTTGCATGCATGCTGAGCATCCAGATTCAGGTCCTTAACCACTGAGCCACCTCCCCTGTCTCCACTTAAATTCATTTTCATATATACAATTACCCATGTGTGCTGAGGGCCTGCTGACTATGCTGCCAGAGTCTTAGCAATGTAGGAGAGATAAACATGGTTTTGTGTTGATCCCAAGTGTGGGATGGGGAACCGACTTGTGAGAGAGAAGGATGTTTTTCCCCTTAGAAGTCGAATGACTTTGTGGGGGAGTTTGGATATTGCCAGCTGAAAACATCCTAGTAGAGACTCTGAGAGGAGATACATATATACCCAAAACAAGAGGCTAGAGAGAAGAGGACTTGGGATTGTCTTGGCTGTTCATCAACACTTCAAGAGATGCTCCTAGAGAGAACTGCTCTAGGGAAGGCTTCAAGGCTTTGGGCTCCGGCTGAGGTTCTGGGCCCCGGTGTAGTCAGCAGGCCCTAAGCAAACCCACAATTCAACCAAGGTTGCTGCTGGAACCTGGAACAGCAGCCGAGGGAGCAACACAAAAACATGTTTATCTCTCCTACACATGTGATCATCATCGCAGTCAAGGCCTGGAGATGTCCCTGGCTGCAAGAAGTTACCTCCTGCCTGTTCTTAGTGGGGGTACTTACCTGAACCTCTGAGTAACCATGGGCAGCCCTCAGAAGACCCCAAGCTTAAAAAGCAAAAGCCACCACATGGAGACCAACCTAAAAATCTAAGCCACACTGTTTATTTTCCTCCAGAGTACGAGTGAAATATGTGCCAGGGCCTATAAACACCGGGCTGAAGGTGTCTTCTTATTCCTATGGCGACCCAGCCCTGTTCCCATAGTAAATCTCAAAGACACTCTTGCTTTGCAGGCAGGGGTGGGGTATGGAGTGTGGAGAGGTATAGGAGGGTCAGTGAGGCCACTTCCCTGAGCACCCATCGATGTTGACTTGGATGCAGGAGTTGGTTGGCTCAGTCTCCCATTCTAGTAGGGGGCAGGGGCCAGAGTCGGTACCAATCTTATATTACAAATAAGGACAAGGAGGTTCCGGAATGGAGTCGGGGCAATACCTGGCTTACATCCAAGGACACCAGGGGCCTTATGTAGTTTATTTAACATAGTTTCCAGGTGGATGTAACAGCAGATGACAAAGGACAGAGCTGGTCTTGGGGGCCAGGAGCCTGGAGCTCAGGTCCACTGCCTTGCTGTGTGGTACGGCCAGAGCTCTGTTCCTTGGAAATGCCAGTCTATTCTGGAACATTCTGAATTCCCTGTGCTTAATTACCTTCTTGAAGGCAAACCAGTGAAACCTCTGTGAAGCCAACATTTCCCACGATGAGCAGAGGACAGTGCAGAGGAGCCTAGGGGACATCAATGTCAAGTGACAGGGCTGGGGGTGGAGTGGTGCTTAGGGACACACACCCTGGACACCAGCCTTATGTCTTGTTTGGAAAGACATTACCGGAGGAAATGGGAAACAGATGGAACACTTCACTCGGTGACACGGTGCATGTGGCTTGGGTGGCCTCCTTGAGGAAGGGCTGCCTCAGAACCAGCAAGGTGAGGGTGGAGAGACGCTTGGTAGGTTGTAGGGTGGGAATCCTGGACTCGAACCTGCAGAGGCTGCCGTCTACTACTCGGATGACTCCTTGGGCATATATGCCACATTGTCGTAGGCAGGGGGCGGAGAGACTGCTGGGCTGGGGATGTTGAAATCCGTGCCAAAGGCATTGGGTAGGAAAATCACAGACTGCAAAGAAACAAAACAAAAATCCTAAAACCTGGGTGGCGCTGCAGTCTTCGGGGAGTGATGCAACAATGCCACCCTGTGGGCACTCGGAGAGCAGCGCCTTAGTGCGAATGCTCTCACAAAAAGCATCGTTTAATTAACATTTATGGAAACATTTTCTAGGGGTCAGTTGTGATTCAGGACTTGGACACACTACAGCTAGCAAAGTAGACTAAACCTCATTTTCTGGGGGACTAGTGAGCTGATATTTCCTCTCTGGACAGTCCCTGTTGAGTTCGAGGGTTCGACAGCTCTTGCTTGAACAAGTGCTGGTCCCTGGCTGCTTCCAAAGCAGTAGCCAACCCCGGGTGCATTTTCCTGCCCAGGCAAGCCTTTGTGCTTTCAGTACCCCCTCTTCCCACGTTCTTTTTGCCCTCCCCCTTTTTTCTCCCGGAAAAATGAGCTTAACGTCCACTCTGCCATGCTGTCTTTTCTGACGCGCCCACCAGCTCACATTCTGCAGACATCTCTGTGCAAGGTGCAGCGCTGCTCACCCCACCCTAACCCTGTCCTCCAATTCTGGAAGGATCTCAGCTCTGATGCTAATGTTGGCGCTCCCTGTGGCCACGGGGTGAATAGTCCCATATACAACTTGGGGTCCTCATCACAGCTCAGCCCCAAAGGGGAAGTGGGAGGGAGCTGGAGGCACAGTCTCTTCTTCCTAGAGAACAGGCTCCACGTCAGGGGCTCTGGACGTGGTGTGAGAGTACTCACTGCGTTAGTTTGGGCACGGGTGGCTTGGCACCCAAAGTGGGTGGCAATGACAGCGATGAAGAACTCCAGGATGGTGAAGATGGTCAGCACGGCAAGGTAGCCCCTGCCCACATCCTGGGGACCCAAACCCACAGTCAAGGCAAACTGAGAGTTTAAAGGCAAAGGACCCCTCTGGACCAAGAATAACTTGCCCAGGCCTGAGGCAGAGGTGTACCTGGATCCAGCCTTCCTGACTCCTGCCCTGCCCCCCTCCCATTCTATCAGGCCTCATCTCCCCCCACCCCTCAGCTGATCTTGGGGTAGGGTCATGGTGTCAGTACCCTCATGTGGTCTATTGGAGCATCAGGCTCTGCAAAGAGCCCAGGGCTGCAGACTCACAGGTTGTCCCTAGTCCTGGCTGCAGGCAGCCCTTATCTTTCTAGGTCTGTCACTCCTAGGGATGTCTGCCAACACACCCAGTTAGTGACACCAAAGTCCATGAGAAGAATGGCTGTCCCAGCGAAGGCTGCCATGGCACTGAGGATGTTGGTTCCCAGACTGCTCCTCACCTGTGGGAAGGAGAGGAACACCGAGAAGAGGAAAAAAGAGAAGGGTGGCTGCCTGCACCCTCCCTCCCACAGGGCTCCTGGGCTTGGGGCCAGGAGCCTTGCATGTGGCTAGATTTCTCTTCCCCGATTCTTCTGTCTCTTCTCCTTCCCTGAGATGCCAGGAAGAGGCCCTGATGCCTCCCTTTGATGCTTCTACCCTCTCGGGAGCTGCTGGAGAGGAGGCCTGACCCTCTTCATGGCTTTCCTGGGCCAGGTTTGCAGCAGGTGTCTGATTCCCCCAGCCTGCCTTCCCCCAGGCCTACGCCCACCCCCTGGTGGCTATTCTCCTGGGGACCTTCCCTATACCTGCTTCCTCTGACTGTCCATGAAGACTTTCTCTCTAGACCCTTATCGTCCACCTTGAGCGGCATTTTGCAAGTGTCTCATCTTCTCCTTCTGTATGTGAATGTCTGAATTCGCTCTGAGAACACTTAAGAAATCCCTAAGAAGTGCTTGATGGGTGGGCCAAGCGTGTGAGCAGATGGGAGGGGGCTCCTGGGTAGCACCCCGGTGAGTAGGCCCCACTCCTACCCCTAGTTCTCTGTCTCCATTCAGACTTACCAGGCAACTGGTGTGGTTCCTCTCAGCTGCTACTGAGAGGGACCCAGAGATGATAAACTGTGTGGGAAAGAGAGAGTGCAGTGAGGTTTTGGCTGGGACACTGAGCAGGGAGCATCACGCCTAGGTTCCATGAAGAAGACACAGGCAACAGAGGACCATCAGCTTCCTTGTCTGCATCCTGGCTAGGCGTCTGGAAGGTGTCTTAGTGGTTCTGTAAGAGGCCTCCGTCCTCGGGCATGGTGGCGTACACCTAATTTAATCCCAGTACTTGGGAGGCAAAGGCAAGTGAGTCTGTGAGTTCAAGGCCTGCCTCCTCTATGTTGTGAGTTCTAGGACAGCCAGGGTTACAAATAGAGACATTATTTCAAGCAAACAAACAAGCAAGCAAACAAAGAGGCCTCTCCGTCTTGAGATCTGAAGCCACTTACTAGGTATGCATTTTCATTGACATTATATCGCTAAAGCCTTATAGGGAATTCACCTTTCCTTCAAAGATTCACTCATTAAGTATTTACCAAGTAGCAGTTGTGTGTTAAAAACATAAAATGGAAAAGATCCTTGTCTCATGGGGTTGATATTTCAATCCAGCAGCATCCCCGGATGTGAGGGCACATGTGTGTGTGTGTGTGTGTGTGTGTGTGTGTGTGTGTGTGTGTACTCACACCTGTGTGGCAAGGTCAACCTTGGGTGTCACTCCTCCTCAGGAGCTGCCCACCTTGATTTTTGAGATAGGGTCTCTTGTGTGGATGTCGGGCTCCCTGATTATGACAGGGTGGCTGACCAGTGAGTCCCAGGGAGAATTTTCTGTCTGCATCTCTCTTGCGCTGGGGTCATGAGGCTAGATTGGCATTTGACAAGGGTAATGGAGGTAAGGACTGGAGCCTTCCTCCTTGCCACACAGCGCTTTACACACCGAACTGTCTCCGCAGCCCTGGGAAGTTCTACAAGAAGGACTGAATTTGGAGCCATGCATGTCCTTCCCAGGCCTCATGAGACTGGCAAGCAGGCTCTTGTTTGTTTTTCTCTCTTACCATATGAAAGGGGCACATTTTGTGACAGAATTTTAAATGGGAGGGAGTTTAGAGTAGAGTGCTACCTTTGCTTCTTCCTGAGGCAGTGCTCCCCCACCCTCCCACTGCCCTCCTCCCCCAACCTCCCCACGTCGCTAGCCATCATTTTCCTCCAGCTTGGCTGCTACAGACCATTAGAGGCAGGACTCAGCCTGTCTCCAGCCGCTTATCCCTAGCTGTGGGGGCTGCATCAACGTTGGACTCTCTGAACTCGTTAGGGGTGTCTGAGCTCTTGCTGAGACAACCTGGGCTATGCAGAAGAGACTCCGCCATCACACAGTGGAGCCTCAGTGTAGACCCCATTAAGCTGATCCCAAAGTCTGCGCTTCCTGGAGGTAGCTGGAGGCTCCCCTGAACCAGAGGCTCTGGCACCTTGGGTAGAGGCACAGGCAGCAGTGCCACCTTGCCAACACCCTCTCTTTTTGGCACCTAGGAGCAGACAAGGAAGCCCTGGTTTGGTTCTCCAGTGGGCGTGTCACCAGAAGAATGGACACAGGTCAGGGGAGACTCCCTAGGGCTAAGTTCAGTTGGGACTGGGACTCACAGAGGGAACTGAGGGGTTTCTGTGGCTGGGGTGTGGATGTGGGTTTAGGACGCAGATAGTCCGGGTGTGGTTAGGTCACTGGTCTCTTTGCTGGGAGTAGGTCAGGCTGAGGTTTTTGATGAAGGTTTGGAGTGAGTGATAACTATTATGTCCAGGTTAGTCTCAGGGAAGAGAAGGACCCTGACCTAGGATGCGCTAAAGCTAGGAAAATGTTCGGAGTGGGACAGGGCGAGATGACCTGGGCAAGACCACTCCCCAGCCGAGAATGGTAACTTCCGCACTCACGCAAGCTCCTCCCCAGAAGGGGACGCCACATTCGATGAAGAGCATCCCCAGGTGGCCTCGCCGGACCATGAGCAGGACGCTGCCAAAGCCAAGGTGGATAAGGCCGATCAGGATTTGCACGGTCTGTGGGAAGCAGCGAGGATTCAGGCCACTGACCTCCAGCGTTGAGCTCCACACCGCCCTCTGCCGGCCTCTCAGGAGGGCGGCCGATCCCCACAGGCCGGGCTTCCGGCTACAGCTACTAGAGGCTGAGGCCTGAGTATCAAATCAAGATAGAACCAGCCTAGCAGGAGCTCCTGGCCAATGTGGGATTTGTGTGTGTCAAGCACAGGTCTAAGTTGCTTTTCTAATTTTCTTAGCCTTGGTTTCTTGATTTTTCAGCACTCTGGAACCAAATGCCTAGTTTGTCGCCTTGCCTTTCTGTAGCGCATCCTAGGGGTGAAGGTCACACTTGGGTTTCTTTCCATCTCCCTTCTCCCTGGCACCCCTTACCTTCCTCACCTCCCCCTCTTTCTTCTATTTACCGAGGCCCCAGAGTGGCATGGTTTTCCTAAGGGTGGGAGCTCTCAGGGAAGTGTGGCCTTGCGGTTAAGGCATTTTTGGTGACCGGTGAATTCCAGAACAGAGCATAAAGACATGGAAGGTCTCTGAGTCCAGCCTGTGTCCAGCCCTGTCATGTCTTCCAGCTCGGGCACTTCCACAGGGGCTCCTATGATGAACAAGGGTACAGTGTCCCCAAGGCAGCAGTCTGTCCATGGCATCTTTGTGAGCAGTGGGAGTGACATTCTTGGGGTCACGGGGACTGTGTATCACTTTCTAATGCAAGTGTTAATTAGGAATTGGGATAGTTACAGACACAAACTTCTGGATTCTGTTGCTTTCTCTCTTTCACTGCCTACCCTCTGTCTCTCCAGCTTCCCTGGGCAGTGGGGGTAGGGTGGAAGTGGGGATAGGAGTGGGGGGGTATGGGGGGTATGGGGATGGGGGTGGGGTGTCCCACTGCCAACACCACCATCTTTTTCTGCCACTGGAATACCTCCTGTGAAATGCCAGCTGCCACTTTCTGCAGGCCTTTCAGCGTGGCACTGTGCTGGCTCTTTTCTCCATCCTCTTTTAACCCTAACACAATGATGTGAACACTATCTTAATCTTGGAGCCCAGCAAACTGAGCTCACAGACACCCAGTAACCCACAGATTTGGAGAAGCAGGTCAGTTAACACCAAAGCTAGCATGCTAGCTAGATTTATGTCAATTTGACACAAACTAGAGTAATGACGGGAATTGAGAAAACGCCTCTCAAGTCCTGGCTGCAGGCAATAGGGCATTTTCTTAATTAGTGATTGATGGGGGAGAGGGCCCAGCCCATTGTGGGTGCTGCCATCCCCGGGCTGTGGTCCGAGGCTCTATAAGATACTAGGCTGAGCAAGCCACCAAGAGCAAGCCAGTAAGCAGCACTTTTCTATGACGTCTTCATCAACTCCTGCCTCCAGGTTCCTGCCCTGTTTGAGTTCCTGTCTTGACTTCCTCCAACAATAGACCACAGTGTGGAAGCATAAGCCAAATTAATGACCCCCCAACTTGTGTTTGGTCATGGTATTTTATCACAGTAATAGAAACCCTAACTAAGACAGCTAGTGTTTTTCCTTGTGGCTCACACTCTCAGATGCTTATTTGGATTTTCTATAGATTTGCTTTGTCTCATTGAAAACTCTCTCTCTCTCTCTCTCTCTCTCTCTCTCTCTCTCTCTCTCTGAGAGAGTTCACTTCCCAAGGCCTTCTCTATGGTTTTAGAAATCAATATCTTATTTTCATTTGCTATCCCCAGCCGTCTTATGCTCCACTAAGCCTGGTACAGGATGGATACAGCTTTCAGGATGGAGTTCTGCATCCCAGCAGGTTTGAATTAAAGGTCTTAGCATGACCAAATGGTGGGACTGAAAGTAGAACTCTATGGTTAGACTGTCCTGGGTCACAGGATGCTACCTGCCAGCAGTCTGGTCTTGGCAAATGACTTATATTGACAAGCTTTAGGCTCTTAGTCTGTCCAATGAGAACTGGAGTCCCTGGCACACAAGGTGGTGCTGAGAATCGAGAATTTGAAGAGATGATGTGAGTACAGTGTAGGTGTCTCTCAGAGCTGTCACTGTCACCATTGCTTGCACTGCTTCTATATTTCACATGGAGAAATATATATGCTTATATAATTTATATGTGCAATTTAACAAGAAACCATTAATGTCTCTTCCTATGCAGCAAACTGCAGCCTAATTTAGTATGGAAACAAACAGAAACCCAACGTAGGGGCACATGTGTTAAATAAACAGTAGGGCCTAGGCCAACACAGACAGCTGAGCTCAGCTAGTCACAGGCACCCTAAAGATCAGATCACACTGAAATTAGGTAAATGCCCACTCTCATTACTGCCCAAGCAGGAGACCTCCCAGCTATATCCAATCAGGCGATCTCGCCACTTTGTTACATGTGGCCTGTGAAAATTCACAACTCACACTGCTGCATGGAGCTTGAACCTCTTTTGGTTTCAAGGGCTGCCTGCCTTCATGAGTTCTTAGCCCAAATTAACTCTGCTATGATTATGAGCAAAGAACAGTGTTATGCAAGCATAAAAACATCATTATGAAATTTATTATTTTGTACACTAAAAAACACTTGATTTTGAATGTTTTGTTTTTAGCAATCCGCATGCCTATCTATCCATCATCTATTTAAAAAATTATCATTTATCTTATCTATCAATCACCACTTATTATATATTATCTAATCTATCGTTTAGTTGACTTACATATATTTATCCTACTTAATTTATCCATCCTACCTGTCATCTGCCAATCTTTTATTTATACTCCATCCATCTTATCCTTTTAATCAATCACATTCATCTATCAGTCTTTCATCTAATTTATCATCTACCTTATTCATTTATCTACCTATCATCTATATTTTATTATTTCTTAGAGACCACTATGTAAGGCCATATGATATGGGAGACGGGCTTGGAAGCCCACCCTTGGTGGAGTGTCAACTCCATAGGTGTTGGCTCTTGCCTACCATCTCATTCTCATCTGCTGTCAGTTCTTCCTTTGTTCGTTAAGTCCCAGCCATGTCAGTATTCTACATCTTCCTCCAGCATGCCACACCCATTCCAACTTCAGGACCATTGTATCTGCTGTTCTTCTATACTGCTAATCCCAGCCTTCATCCATCCTTCGGCCCATCCAGCTCTATCCAGCTCTATGGGCTGGCTTTAACACCTAAGATTTAGCTTCAGTGTCATTTCCCAAGGGAGATCTTTCTGTTTTTGCTAGGGATGCCATCCCCCCACCATTCTTAATCCCCTTTGGAGCTCTGGTTATTTATTTATTGGTTTATTTGGTGAGTTCCAAGGGGGAAGGGAGCCCTTGTCTGTCTGGTGCACAGATGAATTCTCACATTTATCTCCTGCCTGTGCCTCTACCTGTTGAGCATGAGTCACACTGCCTGACCAGCAATTTTGTCTCAGGTCACATGGGAAGCTGCGCTTACCCCTAAAGCTTTGGGTTCTCCGGTCAAGAATGTCTCCATAGGTCTAAGGTCAGGCGGCTGGGTGGCCCTGGGCGCCTGCGCCCCCAGCGGTGACTCTTCGAACTGCATGATCCCTGGAGGCTGGCACAGGGAGGTGGGCAGAATGGCTGGAGGCGGGCGGAGGCCGCTGGAGTTGCTGGGCGGGATGACAACGAACACACCATTGCTGGCAGGAGGTGCAGACATCGTGTTCAGAGAGCCTGGAGGACGAAGGCTCAGTAGATAACAAGGCAGTAAGGGTGATTACATATTTGCTTAAGGCTGTTGGTTGACAAATGGCACATCTTCCTGCTCCTGCTTATTGAGGCCCAAATTCCCAACTAGAGCTGGGGAAAGAGAAGAGACTCACAGAAGGGAAGTAGGCTCCTGGTGAAAGCTATGGGGGTTTTTGACTTGAATCTTAGGGTTTTTGGACTCTTGACTCTGATCTTGAATTCTCCTACATTGCATGGAAGGAGTTGTATTTTCAATGCTAGGCAGGGAACCAAGCCTACCCGCGAGGCAAGCCCACTGCTGCCGAGTAGTATCCTTGGCTCAAGTGGAACCTTTGAGAGAAGCACGTCGGGTTTCAGACCCCGGAACAAGTAGCTGAGGTGCCTATTTAACATATCAAGGTGGACCTGGCTTCCGGGTTCTCCCAGCATCCCTCAGTCCCTACCTGGCCGGCTTACCCTGCTCTCTGGGCTGAACTTTCCAGCCCAGGGGCAGGGCTTCCTCTCACTCAGAGGCTCTTCACTATATAATCCAGACATTTTGCTCCACCTCCTCTCCTTTCTCTTCTCTGCACTCTCCTCTCTTCCTTGAATTGAGCTTGAATTAGCTCATTCCGTTGGCAGAGACTACGTAGCAAAGCATTTATTTAAACATCTTCCTTTTCCCAGAGAGCGTGAATAACGGCTCAGGAACACACAGCCCAGTAAGGCGGAGCTTAGCTGAAGTACCATTTTATTCACAGGAAAAGGACCAGGTGGGACATGTCTCTTCCTTCCTTCTTCTAGGCCTACACCTGTTGACTAGCCCAGCGCAGCATCCTGCTCCCCTTGGCTACCCAAGGGATGACCACTATTGTAGCCAGGATCAACACGGATTATGAAATCCTTAGGTGCGGCTGTCCTGGGAAACTAGGGAACATTGGACCCATTAGCCAGATGCCAGGCGGCAGCTTCCCAGGTGCTGCAGTTACTAATCTAGTGGATTATAAGACATTAAACAGTCACCCTCCTTGCTGTCTTTCACATGTGGTGAAGGATCCAGCAGTCTAAGTCACAGCTCTGTGACAAATGCCAGGATCTGCACCCTGGGCAATGTAGTCACTGTGAGACAAGAGGCAAGGTGATCAACTTTTCCTGCCTCAGTTTCCCGACCAGAAATGTTGGGGGAAGGGCCCTAGACCTTATCACATGATAGGCCTGGTAAAGGCCATGATTTCCACAGTGAATTCTTCCAGCATCTTTACCTGAAGCATTTTCTTAAACATTATATATTCAGCTCACAAATGTGTATTTGCTCGCTGCTTTGAGGGCTGTGGTTTGTGTTCATGAGGCACTGCAGTTGTAGATCTGTGGGCGTCAGGCTATGCTCTGTTCCAAGTTAATCCACACAGGGTAAAAGGGTGGCTTTGGGCTATGCCCTGCCCTGGGTGACTCCATTTGAAAGGCAGCATTGGCCCTCCTGTGAGTTCAAGCGATGAGGCACGATGTCTCACTGTATACACAGGTACCACCCCCTGCCCAGCACCACCCACGAGGCACAACTCCTAAGGATAAAGAGTACCACTTGTTGCTTTAGATGTCATTTACACTGATTTCTGTGGTTTAGAGGATGAAGGAAAATAGATGAGCTACCAAATATTTTTATACAATGAAGGTAAAGCTGGCTGTGGTGGGAGTGGCTAGAGTTTGGGTCTTGAGTGTCCCTCAAAGGTGCACATGTTAGAGAAAGGCTTGTTCCTCAGGATGATATGACTGACAGGCGACAGAGCCTTGTATTAATTTTCTCATTTCTGTGACCAATTACCCCAAAATAAGCATGTTAAAGCAAGGAGGGTTTATTTTGGCTTAGCTTTCAAGGGAACACTGTCCATCCTGTTGGGGAAGGCATGGTGGCAGGAGTGTGAGGTGTGTGGTTGCAATTCACCTGTAGTGGGGCTTAATGCCCACAATTACCCTGTATGCCTCACCTGCCCAGGAACCAGGTAAGTTCCTGGGATGCTGCAAACTGTAGTTCTTGGGAAATGGCAAAGCCTCATGGGAAAATACGGTGGTTTATAGGGGTTGGCAATACACCTGTAGCGAGGAAGCAGCGAGTGGGCAGGAAGTAGGGCCAGGCTGCAAAACCTCAAGCCCTGGCTCCGCCGGCCCACTGTCTCCAGAGAGGTTCCATCTCTTAAAGCTTCTACAACTTTCCCAAATAGTGTCGCCAGCTTGAGACCAAAACTTCAGGCACATGAGCCACAGTGAACTTGTAGGGGACAGAGGCTGGTGGAGGGTCCTTTGGCCCTGAGGGTGGGGGCATATCCTTGACGGAGATTCAGGGGTCTTGGTTTCTTCTTTGCTTACTAGCCACATACTCTGGCCATCATGCCCACAGGCTCAGAACACAGGGGCAACTTAACATGGCAACTAAACTGGTCATCAGCCAGTTTGGCCAAATTGGTTTGCTGCAGGCCAGCAAGAGACCCTGTCTGAAAAAAAAAAAACAAAAAAAAACAAAAAGAAAAACAAACAAACAACAACAAAACAAACAAACAAACAAACAAACAACAACAACAACAACAACAAAACCCAAGGTAGATGGCACCCGAAGAATGACACCCAAGTGTCATCTCTGGCCTCTATATGTATGTGTGCACTTTTGGGATTCTGCTTCAGTCTGCCTGCCTATGATGTTATTGTCTACCTGCCATGGGGGTGTGGCCGTGCCCAGGGCTATATAAAAGGACAGACCCTCCTTGTGGCTCTCTAGCTCCCCTTACTCTGTCTCTGTCTCTCTTTCTGGGGTACACCTCCCCCTTTCCTTCTTCCCCATGCTCATTTAATAAGCCTTATATAATCTAATATCTGCTGCCTGGTATCTTATTACCATCTTATTTATAAAACATGCACTCACACACAGGCACATTGCATATATACATACACACGCACACACACGCGGACACTAAGCTGTGTGTTCCTGAAGCATACGCTGGCTCTTCCTGACCATTACATCCTCCAGAAATGGAGGAATATATGTAAAGCAGTAAGACACAAGAGCCTATTTCCTCAAGGAGCCTAGAGTATAGGAAGAGGAAGGAAATATGTACAATTCAGGCTAATGAACCAGAGAGGCTGATTGCCTCCCTCCCATTCACAGAGCATCTCGGAGGCTGAACTGTGATAGGTCCCAGAATTCCCAATTTCACTAAGGAGGACTCTAGAGAATTCATCCACTCCTGGACCTGAATCCTTGTTTTGTCACAGTGAGTGGGAAGCCGGGTTATACTTCCTTCCTCAGAACAACAGTGCAAATGGCTTGGTTTTCACACGTGGTCAAATTAAAAGCCAAATGGGGCTGAATGAGTCTTCTGCTGCCTGGCTTCCCCAAGTGAGGATGTTTAAAAAGTTACTAAGGACAGTTTAAGACCTCGGAGTCAGAAAAGGTGGGGATTTAAAGTTAAAAGGACACACTTGCTTTCATGGTTGTCATTTCACCAGGGACATGCGAAGATCATGTCTGAGGGCCATGATGGGTCATATGTGTATTGGGGACACTTTCTGAGGTCAGAAGTCCTCTGGGCTCCTACCAGGCTCAAGTCTCCTAGCAGGAGAGCACTTGCGTCATTATCAGCATCTCTCCCAGGCAGGTGGTGAGAAATACGTTCACACACAGACCCCCGTGATCCTCAGGAGAAGAGAAACACCTACAGAAATAGGCTTTGCACCCTCGCAGGGCAAGTGGCAAATCCAAGCAGGAGTGCTTAATGGTCCTGGGATTCACACTCTCCCCTCCCCCCCCACCTCCCCACTCTCCCAGCTTCTGTGGAAGCCAGTGAATCTATCTGTGGTATTCCAGGTGACCCCATCTCTGTGCTCCCCGCTTTCTTACCAGCAATCAGCCAGGATATCCCCACCACTCATGCATGCACAGGTAGGGGAAGGAAGGAAGAAAAGCCACTGCACCTGCCTTAAGGGAACTGCTGCCCAGAAACTCAGCATATCCCAGCAACACAGGACAGCTGTGTTGATTATCAACTGCTGAATGAGCCGTGGTCATTACTTCATGCAAAGCCCTTTACAGTTTATAAAGAGCTCTCCTACAGACTGTAGAGCAGCCTAGGGGAGGAGGTTGTTATTTGGGCCATTTTGTGGGGTTGGGGGTTGGGGGGGGGGTGGGGGCAGGGGATAATGGGGGCAGGTCATGGGCCTTGAAGGCCGATGTGGTTGGAGATGTTAAGGCCAAACTGTCAGCTGAGACCAGACTCTGAAATGAGTGATGTCACCAAGGGTGTCAGGGGACTTGTCAAAGGCAGGTGGCTGAGAAGCTGTGGGTGATTTTTTATACCCTCCCTCCCACAGCTGCAAGTGAGTTTGAGAGTCGATCTGACACTGTACAGGAAGGGGGTGGGGCATGTCTCCGGTTACCTTTCCACATGGTGGAGGAGTTTGCTGGGAGAAAGTCACAGGACCTGCGGGTTCCTAGGTTGGGTGAGGGCTCTTTTGCAAAGAGGAACACAGGAGATGGGATATGTCTCTGTCACCCCCCCTTTCCCCCCCCCCCCCCGTTAGAGAAGTGTATACTTCAGGGAGGGTGGCACCTACTCACAAAGCAGCCAGCGGGTGTGTAGTCCCTGTCCTCTTTCTCCTCCTTGACCCCTCCCCAGCCTTGGAGACACCACTGTTGGTCAGCTACAGGGGTGGGTGTTGGGGGTAGGGGAGTGGCTTGGAAAAAGATGAAAGCCAGTGGACGCCCTTCTTACCTGCTGTACCTACCTGGGCTGAGAAGCAGCCCCAGGTCAAGATATGACACAACACAAGACCAGGCAGGCTAATTGCTGATTACTAAATTGCTGCTATTTGGCCTAAGTGACTGGAAAAGCCACAGGACTGTCACTCTGCTATAATTGCTGTGAATTTTTAAAAATTAATATAAATAGTTTTACTTAGGGACAGATAGGTACCTGTTTACATTATAGAATATAAAATTTGATTTACATCCTACAAAAAAAAAAAAAAAAAAAAAGAACCAATATCCAAATTCAAAAGAACTTCACAGAGTACATTCCACCTTAGGCCTGAGTGAAACTGCAAAGCAAAGCCAAGCCTCCAGCACTCCAGAAAAAGAATAATGCCCAGCTACCAACATCTGGCCCAGCATGGAGGAGGGCTTTAGCTGTTAACAGCCTCAGTCACATAGGAACCTGTAGTGCTAGCTGGCATGCTATCCAGAGCACCTTTGGCTGGCCAGCCAGCCAGCACTCGCCTAGGAACATCTCCAGAGAGCCTCTTCTTCCACCCAGGTCCCAAAGGAACTTTGCTTATTTCCCTGTAGGAGGTGCTTTTTTGGGGGAGGTGTTGGCAGCTGGAAGGGAGTGACTCTAAGGGTGATCCTGAGATGAAATGCACGGTAACACATCTGGGACTAGGCAGCTCTGCTTGGTAATCAAGTCCCAGACCCTACGTTCAGCCTGGTAAGAATACACATTACTATTTGGTGAGAGGAAGTAGCTGAGTGAATTTGGGCAAACTGCCTAATCTCTCAGGGCCTCTGTTTCTCTGTGTAGCAGTGTGGTGAGGTGTTTCAGGCTTCTGAGAGTTTCCTATATACATATCCTGGGTTTGCAGCCATTTCTCAGACCAGGCAAGAACGCTCATCTATGTAGGTCTGGCTCTGTGGCACCAGCTCCGCATGTTGTGTTTAATCTCAGCTTTTCCAGGATGGCCCAGGCCCACCCCACAGTCCCAGAAGTGATGCCACCAGAGGCACACATGCCATGGAGAATCAGCTCACCCAGCCATTTTCTCCTACCCCCCCAGGCTGGACCTCACATACCCCATGGTCTTCTACTATACCCCCTGCCCCCCCTCCCACTGCCCGCCTCACCCCCCCCCCCCCGCCACCACAGAAGCTGGGCAGCAAGGACAGCCCAGTCCTCTCCCTGACTAATGCTTCTCATCTGCAAACAACACGGTATTTGCCCAGAAGACTTTTCCAGTAGCCACCCTGTCCTCTAGCCAGGGAAGGGACAGGCAGAACACCTGCCTAGCTTGGACTTCTAACCTGAGCTAGCTTTGGGAGGAAGGGAGTCTCTGCTACCTTCGGAGAGTTATTGTCTCCCTGGGGTTCCTCCACAGCAGGTACCTGGGTGATCTCTGGTCCTGGCTTTGAGGGGAGAAGACACACACCCCTCCTTTTTCCCCCTTCACTGTGCAGTGGGTCTCTGGTTGCCCTGAGCTGGAGTGGGTGGCCCTGGGACCCTCCTTCCCAATCTTAGTGCCAGGTGGGTTCCCTTCAATGATCTCTTTCTCTTTCCCTCCCTGGGAGGGGCTCCCCAAACCTCTGCCTTCTATAAGACAATAGGGGTACTCACCGGCTTGCCACGGCTGCTGCGCAGGCTGCTGACTCCCCTCTGCCTCTGCGCTCCTACATTCACACATTATCCTGTGAAAACCTTGCTATTAGTGTGGGGCTTGGAAATCACTGCTGGGGAACTGCGCCTCTGGTAGGTTCTCAGTCCTTCCTGGCTCAGAGGCCTCCGCCTGTCTCCCAGAGGTGGGGGCCAGAGGAAGCCACTTGTGGGGTCACTGGTCTGCAAAGAGCCCAAGAGTGTCGCATTCCCTTGCTGCAGCCTCTGGAAGAGAACACCAAGGCCCAGAGAAGAAAGTGAATTACTGGGCACCCATTACTAGTGTCAGGGCGAAGATGGGGACCCATATCACTTTCACCCTCCCCTTCACCCCTGAGAGACTTGAGCAGGGTGCCTGTGTTATGCTCACCCAGGCTTGACCACAGTTAGACAAGAGGCCCAGGAGGCTCGCAGCTCTCTGATGGCAGGTGGCAGAGGGTCTAATCATGAGCATTCGTGTGAACATGTGTTAGCATGTGTGTGTTTTTGTATGCACAGTACCCTTCAAGTGCTTGGGAAATTAGCCTGGCTTCAGGATCTCACAGAATAGCTTCTGAGGCAACTGGGAAAAGCCACAGTAATTAGGTAGAGCCCGTAGGTTCAAGACACCCTTGGGACAAGCCTGGGCCAGCTAGTCATTAACCCTGACATAGATCAATGTGGCAGGTTGAATGTAAAAAATGACCTTAGTCCCGAGGCTTCTGTGTGTTTACACCTGCAGAGAGGGTCAGAATTGTCCTCAAAAGTGGGCTGCCCTGTGACTTCCTATGCTGACAGGAAGTGGGAGTAACCAGTTCCCACCGGAGACCAGCAGATTTCACCTGATCTGTGAGCTTTGCATGTCACACTGAACATACTTGGCTTCCCCGATGGACGATGATGCACATGACATAACCCAGTTGTGCCTGGTGAGGCCCTACACATGCAGCTGTGGTCAGTAAGGTCCACTGAACACAACTGTATGAGGTAGTTCTGCCAACCCCAGGACAGACCAGACCTGCTCAGGTAACAGCAGACTGGGAACAAATGAATGCTTTCTGTGATATGCCAGAGGGTCGGCCTCTTTGTTATAAGCATAGATTTGAGCCACATGCTAAGATTTCTAGACTTATGGTCCTGAATAAGGAATTGGACCAGGGACACATGGATAGTGATTTTAGGAACAGAGATAGTTCTTGAGGAAGAGAAAGGCTCTTCTGAGAACAGACATAAGACAGACACCTGGGAGAGCTTAGTAGCTCAAAAGTTTCCAATATCAGGCCCCTTTTAGGTCATTTGCATAGACCTACATTTCCCTACACTTGCCCTCTGTGTGTGGTGCTACTCTGTTCCTCACCTGTAGCTGTGCTGGGGAGGTTTCTGGTCTCTGCCAACTGGTTTCTTACATTATTCACGATGCCTCTTTCTCCATGTCTAAATCTCCTGTGATAATTTTTGGGGTAGCCTGATCATCTCTTACATCAGCAACCATAGGCACTGTTTGGGGCTGAGGAAACAGATACCCCCAGAGCATGCTGCTGTGACTTTCTGAGCTAAGTGCCTTCCTTTCCTCTATAGGACACTGACATTTCAGAACAGGAAGGGACTTCGGCATGGTAGCACATCTCTGTCACACCAGTGCTTAGAAGATAGAGGCAGGAGGATCAGGAGTTCAAGATCATCCCTTGAACTACAGCTACAAGGGAGTTTGAGGCCAGCCTGGGAAACATGAGGTCTTGACTTACCTCCCCCTGAAACTACCTGAACCTCAACAAAACAAACAGTGGGAACAGGAGAAGGTGAAGATGTGGGAGTGGCCAGGCTGAAAGTCTAGCACCCAGCCCTGCTTCTCCCCACCTCTGCTGTAATGATTAATAATGAGATGCCAGGTAACAGATACAACATGGAGAAGTTTATTATAGAAGCATGGGAGAGCAGGAAAGGGGGCCGGGCACCCCAGAGAGAAAGGGAGAGAGAGGGAGATAGAGAGAGAGAGAAAGAGGGAGGGGGCAAGCAAGAGAGAGGAAGAGGAAGAGAGAATCAAGAGGGGAGCAAGAAGGGTATGAGAGAGAAATGAGGTGAGTTTGTCCTTTTTATATCCTGCCCTACCTAGTGGCGGGCAGGTAATGATGTCATAGGTTGCTAGGCAGACTGGGGGCAGTATGCTACCATCTGCAGCTTCACATAGACCTTGAGCTGGTAGTGATTCGGCCAGTACAGCCAGATCTCCCTCTTGCTGAATGATTCTTGTCCTTGTTTTTTCTTTGGATATGGCTGAATCTGTCAATTCTGTTTGTACATTTGCTAGGAAACACTACATAGCAGGCTGGCTCCTATAACACGGAGGCGTTCTCTTCCTGCTTGTCCTCATCTGCGAGAAGCCCCTTCCTACCTGCCCTGTGCTTGCACTGCTCCTCTGCCTCCTGTCCACTGCGTGATCCAAAAGTTGAAGCACTAATGACTGGCTCAGCACTTCAGCACCTGCTCATTTATTTCCACCGCTGGTTGTATCCTCATGGCTAGCACCCAACACACGATAGGTGTGCAGTTATTGCATACAGGAATGGATGAATGCTTCTAGCTCTCAGGTCCAGCACCCAGCACATCCCAGGTAGTCATGGCCATATCTTCTTTCCTTCCCTGCAGGCTCTGAATGAGAGCTTTGAGCAGAGGGGCAGCTCGGGACACAGGTTCTGAGAAGAAGTGATAAAGAGAAGGAGGTGGGGGAGGGGAAGTTGAGTCAAGAGGTCTGGTTTTTCTTAGTGGTGGAGTGATATTGGGATTTCCTTCCAGAGTATTTTTATGCCACACACTCCGAGGAACCAGCCCCAAACACAGGGACAACCCTTCAGCTAGTGTGTAGCACTTTGTCCTGCCCAGGGGTAGACACAGAGACTTTAGGGAGGAAGGGGAACAGGACAAGTTATTGTGGTGTGGTAGAAGGATCTGGTCTGCGGATCCAGTGTCAGGGAACCCTATTGTATATCTACTTAGTCACTGTAGTTGAGGGAAGGGCTCCTGTCTCAGTTAGCATTAACTTGTGAGGTATCCACTGGAGAAGACAACCCAGGCAAGGGTTTAAGCCAATGCAAGCTCTCTATTAGCCAGCAAGTGACTACACTGTGTTTAGGACCCAAGTGCACTCCTGAGCCTTTCTCAGGGTGAGCTTTTAAGCACAAAGACTACACCCCATGTTGATACTCCTGAGCTAACAAGAACAGTTTAGCCAGAAGTGGAACTACAGAAACCAAAAAGCAGGAATAGTACATGTAGGGCCTTTCCCAGAACTATGGACTCGGATGGGTGAGGTCTTTGTTCTAGTTTTGTCAGGCTTATGTGTTTATGTGCTGGGTTCTAAGGCCTGAATGGTACTTCCATCGTGGTGTAAATAGTGCTAAGGTCTGGGGGGCTTGCCACAAACTGTCGATGTAAATAGGTTAGAATCAGCTGAGAAACTGCCTCTATCAGGTTAGACTGTGGAATGCCTGTGAGGGGTTGCTTTAATTGATATAGGATGCTCCAGTTCATTGTGGGCAGTGCCATTTCCTAAGAAGGTAGTTCCAGGTGGTGGAGATGCATGCATTTTTTATCCCAACTCTAGGGAGGCAGAGGCAGGTGGATCTCTGTGAAGTCAAGGCCAGCCTGGTCTGCATATAGTAAGTTCCAGGACAGCCAGGGCTACATACAGAAATCATTGAAGAAGAAGAAGAAGAAGAAGAAGAAGAAGAAGAAGAAGAAGAAGAAGAAGAAGAAGAAGAAGAAGAAGAAGAAGAAGAAGAAGAAGAAGAAGAAGAAGAAGAAGAAGAAGAAGAAGAAGAAGAAGAAGAAGAAAATAAATAAATAAAGAAAGAAAGAAAGAAAGAAAAGAAAGATAGCTAGGTAATAAGCCAGGAAACAGCATTTCTATATGGTTCCTGCCTCCAGGTTCCTGCCTTGACTTCCCTCAGTAATGGGCCATGACCCTGGAGCTGTACGCTGAAATAAGTCCATTTCTCTATGAAGTCGTTTTGGCCATTTTTCTATGAAGTTTGTTGGTGTTTGTCACAGTGACAGAATGAAAGAGAGCATCTTTGCTTTGAGTCTCAGTTTCCTCTCGTGAGAGATGGACTGAGGATATCTAGCTATACTCTTGTTGGATGTTTGGTCTCTGAACGGTGAAGTAGAGGCACTGTTTGAATGTTGGTTGCCCACTGTCTTCCTAGCACTGTGACTATTGCACTAGAGTGCATTTGAGTGAATCAAGAACTCCGTTATTGAAGATAAAGGCAATTGCAGGGCCCTCTGGTGACTAGTAATATGATGTGTCACCAGAGTTGGGACTATGGGGGCTTCAGGGTAGTGGATGCTGCAATATGGAAGTTTTGACTCTTTGTTCAATTTTTGGCCCTTCCTACCCTTCCTTATTATAAGTAGAAAAGAGATACCTGAGGGGCTGAAGAGACAGCTGGTAAAGTGCTTGTTTGCAAACATAAAGACCTGGGTTTGACCCATAGAGTCCATGTTAAAAAGAAAATGTCAGAGCTTGATGGTGGTGGTGCATACCTTTAATCCCAGCACCTGGGAGGCAGCAGGCAAGTTCAAGCCAGCCTGGACTACAGAGCGAATCCAGGATTGACAAGGTGACACAGAAAAACCTTGTCTTGAAAAACAAGACAAGACAACACAACAACAACCAGAAACAACAACAGTAACAACAACAACAACAACAACAACAACAACAGAAAAGGTCAGGCATGATGGCACATGCCTGGCATTCTAGGCCTAGGGACATGTAACAGGCAGATTCCCAGGCCTCACTGGATTGCCAGCCTAGTCTACTTGGTGAGTTCCATACCAGTAAAACGTTTCTTTCTCAAGGGGTTGAAGAGAATGCCTGAGAAACAACACCTGAAATTGTTCTCTATATGCATGCATACACATTCACACACACATACAAGCACACTCACACACCCTTGCACAATTATGCACTTCCATATACATCAAACACATATGCATACACGTGTGAAAAAAATGCTTGAACATAGGTACTTAATGAAGCAGTGCTAGGAGCAAAGGTCAGACTAGTGAAAGCAAGGCTTTTTGGTCCTGGTAGATTCTTCAGTTGGAAGCAGCCTTAGGGATCTGAAAGAGCCACGGCCATGATGTTGAATGGCACCGGAAACATGGATCCTATACAGCATTTGCCCATGTTGCCCATATAAGGACTCTGGAAATGGCAGAAGGGGGGCCTGGGAAGTGATGAGGGTCTACTACAGGCTGGAAGGTCCTGTTAGTCCATAGAACCCTTTTGTGCAATTGAGGCAGGTGCCCCTTCATGAAGTAATAGAGGGGTTGAAGTTCGTATCTCTACCATTGCCCAACCCAGAGAGCTCTTTTTCTTGGCCTTGAGTGGCTTGCTTGCTCCAGTTCTGGCAGGCAGGCAGCTATCTCACTCACACACCCAGGAGTGCTGGGACACATGCCAGGGTTGTCACATACCCAGGAGTGCTGGGGACACACACCATGGTTGGGCAGTTCATACCTTTTGTTCTGATGCTCATGTTCTGTGGGTGGGGACAGTTACTCTTCATGATTAGAGTGGAGAGAGGTGGATTAGAGGCGGAACGGACAGTTGGCCTCTACTATTATAGAATTGGCTTCTCAACAGTAAGCATACAACTGGAGAAACAGAACAACAACAAAAAAAAACCACAACCTTGTATGCAGTTTGTTAAAGTTAAAAGAGCCCTAAGGTCAGAGGGAAAACATTTATGAATTAGAAAAGCACATTAATAACAGACCAAAGGGAAGGTTAAGAGTAAAAAGGTGGAAAATGGAGGTTTGCCTTGGCCAGGGTCAAGGTTGCAGGTGTTTCATGAAGCAGCAGCAGCACTTCCTTGCCACTGAAATGGGCATCCCACTATTCCAGCTATTTCTGGGTAAGATCAGCAACATGTTCGTATGAGTGTTCAGGGGGAACATGATTGGGGAGGGTGGGCTGCACTGGCATGTTGGTGGCACTGTCTGGGCTGGTGGTGTTGACAGGTGCAGTGGTAGTGTTGACTGTGTTGCCACCAAACATGGTGGAGATCACTGCCATGTTCTGAAAGACAAAGGACAGAAAGCCGTCAGTGTCATCTGTCAGGAACGTCAAGAGAGGCTGTAACTTCTTTCCCTTCCTCTTTCCAAGCCTTGGGTAGACCCTGTCTCATGTATGCTGGGCTTGGTCACATGATTTCCCTTGGCTAAGGAGACAACAATACCAGTGAGGGTATAAGCAGAGACCTGTGAAGTTTTTGCTTACTTGGACTTGATCTTTCTTGACACTCATTGGAACAAAAAGCAGTCTGGATTGACCTGATGAATAATGAGGCCTAGTTTTTTTCTGTGCACAGCCAGTTTGCCAACTGCCAGACTCGTGTAAACATCTATCCAAGACCACCTAACCTCTGGGTATCTCGGCAAACCGACTGTGAACCTTGGCAATCCCAGCAGATCAGAACTGGGCACAAGACCCAGAGGATCATGTGCCAAATGCCTGCTGGGTGAGCGATTACATCTTGGGGTTGTATTTCTGAAGCTATCAATTGAGAAACGCCATTCAAATTAAATTTTAGGCCTAACAATAAATGTCAAATTAGGGATAGACCCGCACAGAAAAGAAGGTGTCGATACAACCCCATGCTAAGTAAGACTGTGTATGTGGTTTTTTTTTTTTAAAGTGTGTGTGCACAAGTGCATGGGAGGGAGATGTGTGAATGTGTGTGCGCACATGCATATGGAGGCCAGAGATGGACTTGGTGTGTCTTTCCCCAGCTGCTCTCCATTTTATTTTATTGAGACAGGATCTCTCACTGCACCTGGAGCTCACTGACTGGCTAGACTGGCTGGTCAGTGAGCTCTGTCTGTCTCTACCCTGCCTTCCCTGAGCCCCAGTGCTGGGGTTAGGGACACATGCTGCAGAGCCTGCCTTTTGATGTGAGTGCTGGCCATCTGCACTCAGGTCTTTGAGCTTGTACAGCCAGCATATTACTGGATCATGTCTCTAGTCTTTAGTGAGGCCCCTTGGCTACACTGAAAAGCTTCTAAAAATCTTATGGCCTTGGTCCCAGAGAGGAGAGGGTCTATCTAGAATGCAATTAATAATGAGGCTTTTGTCAAGTTGCAAAATCCATAACCTGGCACACAAACATGCCCAGAGATTTTGGGGAACTTATATTAGCAAAAGGACCACTACATATGAACTGATGTTGCTCAGAGAATTGCCTGTCTTTCCTGAGATGAAAAAGGAGGTCTCTTAGGAGAAAGCGAGAGTGTTGCTAGACATTAGGACGCCAGAGAAATGTGGGCTAGGGAGACACATCCAGGAAGCAGCAGAAAACAATGGCAGGCCCTTCCTCAAAGCTGAGCTGATTCCCAATGAACCAATCTTCTCTGCCACCAGGTGGGTAATATTACTCCTTAGGATAAATTAAACAAATAATTTATTCTGTGCATGTGGATGTTTTGCTTGCATATATGACTGTGCACCATATGCTTGCCTGGTCACCTGTAGAGGGCAGAAAAAGACACCAGATTCCATGGGTCTGGGCTTATAAACAGTTGTAAGCTGCCATGTGGATGCTGGGAATTGAACCTGGGTCCCCCAGAAGAGCAGCCAGTGCTGTTAACCACTGAGCTATATCTCCAGACTGCACCATAGGATTTTAGAATTTTGTGGAACAGTGACTGTCCTGAGCATTTTAGTTCTCTGGTGAATGGAAGATCCACCAGATAACATTGGAGTTATCTGATTTTTTTTCTCACTAGACTCTGTTGGGTATATTAGTAGAATTTGCTTTAATTATTATTGTGATTATTTTTGAGATAGAGCTTCATGTAGTCCAGGTTGGCCTCAAACTTGACAAATAGCCAAGGATGACCTTGAATTTCTATTCTCTTGCTTCTACCTCCAAAGTTCTGGGATTATAGGTCCATTCCACCATGCCTGGTTTATGTAGGGCTGGAGATCAACCCGCGGTTTCCTGTATGGCAATGAGCTCTTAACATGCATTCTCAGCCCCAAAGTTGTTTTTTAGTTTCTAGGTTGCTATGTCAACAAGGTTCATATTCCAAACTGGACCCTGGACTTCAAGCATGGTGAAGGAATTAGACAGAATGTTTAGAATCCTGGAATGGGGATAAACATGGTTTGCTTCTTTTAGAAGTGTTAGTAACTTCATTGAAAACAACCACCACGACGACCACCACCACCACCATCACCACCGTCTCAAATCCTCCTATTCATGCTCCTCAGGTGACTTTGTAGCTTTTCTCCTTAGAGCTGGAGCTGATCTTCTGCTCATAGGTTCTAAGTTTCGCCATGTGAGTGACTTTGGCTGTAGGACATCAGCAAGAGGGCACAAACAAGGACTAGAGTGCTTGCCTGTAAGGGATTACAGCCAGCTGCCCTTTGAGGAAACTCGAGGTGGCATACCTGAGGGCAAGTTAATACAGGAGCAGAAATGAACTAGCCTCAGAGAGCTGGCTACCAGCTCTCCTGAAGCCCACCTGGCAGCTGGCTGTGGATTAAGGAGTGAGTCCATCTGAGATCAATGGACGAGGGCATCATGTTCACAGTACAAAGGGATGATACTCAGAACCAAGAACCAGGTAAGTCAGTGGTTCTCCACCTTACTAATACTACAACCCTTTAATATAGTTCCACATGTTGTGGTGGTCCCCAAGCATAAAATTATTTTTGTTGCTACTTCATAACTGTAGTTTTGCTACTGTTAGGAATCATAATATAAATATCTGATATGCAGGATGTCTGGTGTTTGACCTCTAGGCTGAGAACCGCTGAAGTAAATGCTTTCTGTTATAAGGTACTTGGTTTGGGGATAGTGTGTTATGCAGCAAACTTATCTGATATACCTTCTTGGTCCTCACTTCTCTCAAACTCTAGTCACCTCTTGCTAAACCTTCCTAGAGCAGCCTCTAATTCCTAGAATAAAGCACAATACTTACCTCAAAATGAGTCCAGCAGACAGCCTGGCACCCAAAATGTGAGACCACACAGGTGAGGATGAATTCCAGGAAGGAGAAGGGGAGGAGAATACCAGAGATTGCCTTCGTATTGACTGTCTGTTCATTCTAGAGGCAGAGAGTAAATGGGGCCATTTCAGACTTCAGGGTTGACTTAGATGACCGTCTTCATTAGCTCTCTTAAAGCAAACTCCATAGGCCTCACCTGGAAGACTGGAGGCAGTGTCTGTGTGTGGTGCCTTGGTGTAGATGCTATTAGTGCTTTTATGCATCTATGCATCTGTTCAATACACCCCAACTTCCACCTGTTGGCCACTGCATTGCTTTATTGTGGAATTTTATGGCCTCCAGAGCTCACTTGCTGTTTGTACCAAAAGCCTGGAGTTCAAACAATTCTCCAGAGAACAGATTTCTGTGGATGACTAGTAGGACGGGTGTGGAAGTACTCTAGATTCCTTGCCCTGAGGTCATGTTTCCTTCCTCTCTCTATAAAAACTATTTGTTTATAAAAGAAAAAAAAACCTACTCTAATTTTGAGACTATACCTAACTGGTGGGCCCTAATAAGTGCCCTGACTATGAACTTACATGAGGATCTGGGGGTCCTTACTATGAGTTGGGATGTTCCATTGAGCTTGGGACCATCAGTCCTACCTGCCTTAGCTTGTTTGATCCCTGTGGTCTTGCCTGAATCAGAGTTTTGAGGGCAGGACTGAGCGCAGTGTACTTTGGACTGTGGCCCTATCCACAGTGGATTGTATAGGTGGGGTTCTGGGAGAATGTCCCCTCCTCCCCACACGTTTCCTTTCCAGGAGAAGATGGGAATCCCAGGGTTTGGTCTCGGGACTACTGGAATCCTAAGCTTTTGTTCTACACAACACTACGGGGGCGAGCATGCTCTGTGATGACAGAACTGCCTGTTGCCCAACAGCCCCTTTCCAGAAGAATAGGTCTAAATCCCCCACGACCACAGTCTACCTCTTTGTCAGTTCATCCTGTTGCCCAGGGCTGGACTCCAGAGGGCAGCAACCTTGCCTGGTTTCCCGCCGTGCCCTGTCAAAGCTAAATTCTGTCAACCAGATTAAGTCTTCTGGGGCCTCCAGGGAGGCTCTCCTTTTGAGGAATGGCTGCACTCCTGCTCTGCTGGGTTTCCTTGGCCTACTTGATTAGTCCTGAAGGAAGACCAGGCTGCAGCTCAATACAAGTAGCCGTATATCTACCCCAAGACCGTTTTCCTCTTCATCTCAGAGTCTTCGCTGTAGTACGGGCAACTCTGTGGTTGTCTTAGAAATTGCAGGGTTTTGGTGGAAGTTATATAATTTATGGATCATATCAGGATAGGATTCTGTGGCAATTCCTGCCTGCTCCAGAAACATTGTATAAGCTCTCCTGGTGCTGAAGAACCCTTTGGAATCAGTCACTTGTAATGCTCACCTTCAGACCATCACTACTGGAAGAGGGAACGCACAGATTTATAATGATAGTGATGATACCACCCAGGGACAAGATGGAACTGACCACATTCATGCCAATGCTGCTGTTCACCTGAAGGACATAAAGGGATGGGAATGTTAGCAAAGGTCAAAGTTCAGCATTTGGGAAGACTCGGGCAGGAGCCGGGGATAAAAGATGACAGGGTAGCAAGGGGAGAGTAGGGATGGTTGGAGCAGAAGCCTGCTAGTTTACCCTGGGGGTAGTTCAGCTTCCAGCAGAGTGGCTGGATTCGCATCTGGAGGGCTAGTCCAGGAGCAGCTTGCTTGCGGACAGATCTTGAGAGCAAAGGTCCCAAAGTTCTGTTTCTTGTTCAGTGGGCAGCTTAGAGTTCTCAGGGTGAGGCCTGTGGCCTGCACACCAGGCCAAGTTCCTGGTCTTATTTGGGGAGGTGGAAAATGAGTTTTCCATGGAGTGTTAGAGTTTAGCTTGTTTAGAATGAGATTGCTGGTGTCAGAAGGCAGGGGAGACTCGGGAGCTCCACAAGGCCGTGATGATACGGAAAGTGTTACGGCTCCTTATTTGAGCTGCTGTGCTAAGCACGACATAAGAAGCAGGCTGATGCCAAGCCTACTGGCAGGCAGGTCAGGTGAGATGCAGGTCTGGCAGTGCTTCACCAGGGGTCAGCACTGACTGAGTCAGCAGCCGGGAAGCAGCTGCCAATGCAGCTCTGCCATAGCTGCCTTGACCACCTTAATCAGCAGTCAAGCCCTGGGTGCCCAGCAGTGGTTCCCAGGAATAAATGTAGTCTCAGCTGGTTATGGTGGATGAGTACAAGAGACCCCCCCCTCCCCCCCCACCTTGCCAGGCAGCCTTTATTTATAAACCTTGGGTAGTAGGGAGGGGTTTGTGGGTGAATGTCTGATTTGCTAGGGCTAAGAGTGGCAGGATACTTAATCTACTTACAGCAGTGCAGTACCTCTTTTACATGCAGTAACATGGGGCCCTATCACATGAAGGAGAAAACAGTACTTAATTATCTTATAGCTGAGGGGATAACATCTAGGTACTATTAAAGGTCATTTGCTGGAGGCTGAGTATCTCAGTATAGGGTGGGGTGCTTCCAGGAATTCCCTGTGCTTGCTGAAGAAGCTCCATATCAGGAAAGGGTCAGGCCTGTAATTTTCCTTGAGGGCTATGTGACACTCCTTAAAAGATCTGGGGTTACCAGATCCAGTGGAGTGAAAATCCCACTGAGAAAAGGGAGTCCACTAGTATAAGACTGAATGCAAATGGTTATCTGGAGAAGTCAGACTTCAACAGAACTCAGCAGAGCCCCACTGGTAGTGAGATAGTGATTGTTGGTGCCTTGTCCTTCCAGGGCAGGAGGCACCCACTGGGAAAACATTAACATCTGGCTAAGCAGCTGAGGGAAACAGTAAGACTTGGAGGGCTAGTGTGCAGGCAGGATGAGGTTGCTGGCCTGCTTTGCAGAAGGAAGAAGCAGGGACGCCATGCTCTTCCCAAGAAGAGTTCATAAGAAAGACAAGAACCCTGAGGGTGAGGCCCGGGCTGGAGCCTGGGGAAGACTTCCCAAAGTGAGGGCTCTGCTTCACCATGGGAGATATCAACAACCTTTACTTGTTTAGTGCCTGTCTCTACTCAAGCTGCTTCCCAGAGTGGGATTCTGGGGAAGAAAAGAAAGATCAACATGGCACATTTGGGCTGGGTCTGGGGCAGCTTTCAGACATAGAAATTGAAGGAAAGATTTCAATTAGAAGTCAGACATCCAAGCTACGGGGGTGGTTGTGGTGGTGGTGCAGGCCTTTAATCAAAGTACTTGGGAGGCAGAGGGAGGCAGATCTCTGAGCCAGTCTGGACTACAGAGGGAGTTCCAGGATAGTCAGGGCTGCACAGAGAAAAACCTGTCTCAAGAACCCAACCCAACCAACCAACCAACCAACCAACCAACCAACAAACCAACCAACCAACCAAACAAAAACCCCTAGACAAACAACCAAATTAAACCAAATCAAATAAAACACTCAGACATCTGAGCAAGACGGAGTTGGAAGAGGCCCTGAAATGTCACACACCTTACTTGGTAAGGGCATTAGGCTTTCCTGAGGGTACGGGCAATGTTTGACCAATCTTGTTGGGACATATTAGGTTAGTTGATGTTGGGGAGCCAAAGGGGTGCTCCTTTTGTAAAGTAGAAATTTGCCTTGCAGGCTGGGGATTAGGAGTCAGGACTTGCTTTAGTAAATAACCTGCTGTTCATTTACTACTTTCCCCAAGAGACAGAAGCCATGGGGAGGAAGTCAGGGAAAGTAGGGCTTGGGACCAGCTCTGTGTTTATGCTGAGGCTCCTTAAGGTTGCAGAACATGTCAAAAAATGAACAGGCTCTTCTCTGGCTCATGACATGAGGAACACCTCTCCGAAAGTCAAGGAGGACAGAGAGACTTATGCTTTATAGTTAAGGCTATAATTATTCCAGGCATACTTGTTTGGGTCAAACTAATGAAAAAGTGGAAAATACCTCAGGGAGATGGCTGAAATACATGCTCATCTTCATCTAGCCCAGGCCTGGTTTTCTACTTAATGCAAAACACCCCCAGGTTAGTGCACAGCAAATTTTCATGACTTTTCAAATTGCTAAGTGTGTTTTGTTTATTTGTTTTGTTGGGAGACATGATTCATCATGTAGCAGAGGCAAATTCAAAAGTTTCGGAACTAGAGAATTCTGGACTCTGTCCATACTCTCTATGTGATTTGAGGCAAATTACATACCATGTCACATACTCACTGTGTGCTTTGAGGCAAAGCCTGACCTTTCTCTTATGACAAGAGACAAGACAAAAATTTCCCCCACCTTTCCTCAGCTGGAGGCATTTTTAATGTAATCTGAAACTGAATCCCCATCCTCTTTTCTGATCACAACATGAACGGTCCTTTGGGAAAGCACCCAACCACATTCTAGAAACTCAAGGTCAAAATGCCTACCTAACTGCATATTTTTGGCTTCTGTTAAACTGCTGGCTTGCTTTACTTCTTCCTGTAACTGCCAACCAGGATGCAGTTTTCTGTGTTTTTTGCCTTTAAAAGCTTCCTGTAAAATGTGCTGGAAGCTGTTCTGTGAAAAGTGTTTTTTCCCAGACAGTCACCTCATGGCTTAATGCAGTCAACGTGGATTTTGGTTGTGCTGGGTGGTCTTTGGGTTTCTACCTGGTAACATTTGGCGAACCCATTGAGATTTTTACAAGGCTCTCACCAGTTTGATCAACTCTAGGTCTTGTCATAGGCTGTGGGACATAGTAGGCACAGACGTCCTCCTAGAGGTTATAACCTGAGGTGTTCCAGGGCTCCAGGAGAGATCTTGGTGTTTGCAGTGGTTAAGATCCTCTGCTACCCCTGTCTAAATTTCCTTCAATAAGAGTTATCTAGTGCCAGGTGTGGTGACACACACCCTTAATTTCAGCACTTGGGAGGCAGAGGCAGGCAGACTGCTGTGAGTTTGAGGCCGGCCTGGCCTAGTCTATAAAGTGAGTTTAGGACAGCCAACATAACACAGACAAACCCTTCTTGAAAAACTAAAAACAATCATCTAGTTTGTTACTTCTTCTGGAGGTAACTCTGGTTAAGAAGCCTTCTGTTTAGAAGAGAGGGGGAGAAAAAAAAAAAAAAAAGACTAGACTTGGTCGCTGATCCAATGTCTGGGATCCATGTGAGGTCGCTGGACTTCCTTGGTCTTTTCAGGTGTATGAATGTGTGGTGGCCATCCCTGGTTAACTTTACTAGGTATCTTTCTGTGTGCCTATGTGTTTCTGTCAGTTCTGTTTTCCTGTATTGACCAGTGCTTTATCTGGTGTGAGAAACCCCCTGGTTTAACATCTGTACCCTCTTGTTGGGGGCCCAAATCTTTTTTGAAACCCCCAACCCTCTGCTTGTCCCACTCCTTGAGTGTTCTCTTGTTTTGTTTTTTTTTCACCTCAGTCTATGTGTAGAGGTGTGTGTGTGTGTGTGTGTGTGTTGTGTAGAGTTGGCTCTCATCCAGGGCCTTTGCCATCTAAGCAGGATACACACAGGGAAGGAGACAGTTCTCCAAGCTGTGAACCCCTTCCACTCCCTTTTCTACCTGCTCTAAGCAGCCTTATAGAAGGGGAAAAGATTCTTGGCTGAGCCTGGTGGGAAAAGAAGAAGTTCCACTCCTTGCTTTTTTTATGATTTATGCTCCTTTCAATCAGTGAGCCTTATAATCAGAAAATTCAAAATCTACTATGCTCTGAAAAAAGTAGAAAAATTGCCCCCAGGCAAGATGGGAGGACTGCTGGCAGACAACGCAGTCTAAATAGAACAGATTTTCCCTTCTGTCCAACACAGGCCAAAGAGATTTTAAACAAATGTCACTAGGTCTTTTTTTTTTTTTCTGAAAGATTAAGGACAGCTGCTAAAAAAGGATTGCATTTGTCACCTAGTTGGCCTCAGATATTAGAGATAAGTTATAAAAGTTAGAAAAATGTAAAGGTTGGGGCTAGAGAGATGGCTCAGAGGTTAAGAGCAAGCATTGCCTGCTCTTCCAGAGGCCCTGAGTTTTATTCCCAACAACCACATGGTGGCTTACAACTATCCATAATGAGATCTGGTGCCCTCTTCTGGTGTGCAGGAGTACATGCAGGCAGAGCATAAATAAATCTAAAAAATTTTGTAAAGGTATAAGTAGGTCTCAGTTTGCTGGAAGTAAATTGAGACGTGTTTAACAACAGAAAGGTCTTGTGAGATGTGACTTTCTGCATAAAACGAAAGCCATCGTCACGTTCTCTGATGAGGAGACACAGTTAGACTTACAGATAGCCAGCAAAACGCTGGTGTCCTGCTCTCTGTCAGAAGAATATCTTTCCCTCAATCAAAAGATATAGCTGGGCTATCTCTCAGATTTACGACAAAGATTCCCAGAGGTGTGGGCAAGAACTCACCTTCTAGGACTGACCCTACACCAAGTCACTATAATTATTCAACTAAGCAGTTCAACTTCCCCTGTCCAGAGTAAACAATACCCAGTGACCCTGAAAACAAACAAACAAACAAAAAGGAAATTTCAGTCCATATCGCCTGGCTTATAGAGACAGGCATCCTGATGCATTACATCAGAAACTCACAAATCCACAAATCCATCACACTCAGGTCAAGAAAGCAGAGGCCACTGATTGCTGACAATGCCACATGAACTATCTCTAGACTACGAGCCCTTTAAAATTAAGGTTTCATTGGCTGTAGCCCTTGTCCTCCCTGCCCCTTTATGCCTTCCTGAATCTCGTGCATAGAGTTATGGTTCAATTCCCACTTCTCTCAGTCCCAGACCTGGGAACTGAGGAGGAAAATGGATACAGGAGAGGTGATAGCTAGACTAGAAACACAAATTCCATCTTGACTATTGCTTGCTGATACCTACTTTAAGTGTCTGATTGTATTGGAAAAAAAAGAAAGCTGTGAAAAAATTGGGCTTGTGAAACAGATTGGATTAACAGTATGGCCCTGCACTTTAAGTTGCATGGCTAATTATGTAAAACAAAGGACTGCTTCAGCCAAATTAATGGTCCTTAGGGACAACTACACCTCTTTAGAGTAGGATGAGTCCACAATTGACTCATTCACTGAGACAAGTGGGGAATGTGACAGGGAAAACTTTTCTTCATCTTGTCTCAGCTGGAGGCTTCTTTGGTGTAATCTTAAACTGACCCCCTCTCCTTTCTACTCCTGCTATGAAAAATTGTATGTGAGAGCACCCAACCCTGTGCTCAAAGCCCAGGTTGAAATTCTCTAGCTAACTGCTGTACTTGGCATCTGTTAAACTGCCGGCTTGCTTTACTCCCTCCTGCAATGACCAACCAGGATGTAGCTTTCTGTGTTCTTTGTCTTTAAAAGCTCCTTGTAAAGTGTGCTGGAGGCTGTTCTCACCAAAGCTTTTCTTTCCAGGCAGTCACTTGCTAGCTTAATGCAAACAGTCAACTTGGACTTTGGTTGTCCTGAAAGGTCTTTGGGTCTCTACTCTGCAATACTGTACCTCAGTTTCTCCTCTACAACATGGGAGAACAAAACACAATGGAGTTGTGAGGATCAGGTGGAGAACAGTGTGTAAACATCCTGAGCCTAGTGCTAGACCATGGGGTTACTACAAGACCTCCCTGTCCAAGTGTGGGGCAATTTTAAGACTCATAGTTTGTCAAAGAAATGGCATAGTGACTTACCATGCAACTGTTGGCATCCTTTTCAGCCCAGACTGAGAGGGCTCCAGAGATGATAAACTACATAGACATTAAAAAAATGAATGTGTTATTAAATTACAAATCTTGTTTCTCAGACATGTAAATCTGTGTGCTCAACATTACTGCTGTCCCAAACTTTAAGTACTACGTATTGTGGCACTCAGATACCTCAGGTCATGTAGGTTTCCCTAAGTCAGTGGTTCTCAACCTTCCTAATGCTACAACCCTTTAATACAGTTCCTCATTTTGTGGTGATCCCCCACCATAAAATTACTTTATTGCTATTTTATAACTATAATTTTCTACTGTTATGAATCCTAGTATAAATATCTGTAAAGACCAATGTGTGTTGTATCTAGACTGGATAATATAAATATATAAATATCTGTGAAGACCAATGTGTGTTGTATCTAGACTGGACAACCTAGCATGTTTTTTTGATGGTCTCCTCAAGTTTCCAAACTTATTCACTGCTGACACTGTCTTATCCTTGACCATGGTCTTATCCTGGGAAGTTAGGGGCAGGGTAGTATAGTGGTCATAGTACTGAGGCTGAGAGAGAAGAAATTGGGCTCCTATTTCATATCTGCTACTAAGTCATCTTTCCCTGCTCCTAGACTAGCCCGATAGTCCTAATGAGGTCCCTGTTCTCACACAGTTGATCACTGAATTACTGTTGAAGCTGTTTCTCCCTCATCTGTAAAATGACCATTGTGGTAACCATAGTTCTTTCTTACAGCACTTTACTCTATACTGCCAAGGATCGAACCCAAGGCCGTGTACACGCTGGGCAACTGCTTGACCACTGAACCATATCCTTAGCCCTGTATTTCTCTCTTGTAAGGATCACTGAGATGAAACACTTCTAAATGGCTAAGTGTATTGAGTTCGTACAGTCAGAAGGGAGCTCTGAAGTGGATGACCTGAAATCTTAAAACAATAAGTTCCTCCTACATCATTGAGTTTGGGGGATAAAAACCTAAAACTTAGATGACACCCAATAACTCAGGAGTGGGGCATCAAACTAGTGTGATGTGACAAGAGGATGAGATAAAATTGAATATGGTTTGACAGTGCCTTTTCAGCAGATGGTACAAGAGCCAACGAGAAATCCCAGCAGATCTGAAAGTCACTAGAATTAATGAGAAATCATAGTTATTTCTCCAGATAGAAGATCAGTGTGCAGGTGTCATTTGTTTAGCTGGTGTGGTGGTGCAGAGGGAGAGGAAACTCTTTCAGGGAGTAGTCTGCAGGTTTTGCAAATAACTCAGGAGATGTAGTTTTTTGGGAGTTCTCATTCATGTGGGGGTGAGCTTTCAAGTGACACAGCTGCCTGGATGTGTCAGAAAAACAAAACAAAACAAAACAAAACAAAAAAGCCCTCAAGATCCCAATTAGCTGATTCCTCAATAAGCCCAGAAGATTAACTCATTTCAGTAGGCATGATCTCAGTGTTCACCCAGCCGCTCCCTGGGCTTTCCTGTTGTTGGAAGTACCCCTCACTTTTCCTGGCAACCCAGGCTTGAAGGCTTGGCTTCCTTTCTGTTTTTTAAAAAAAAATCTTTCTATATTAGAACTCCTCTTAAACTCATCCTTTATTGCCTGTGAATTTCATTCAAATTTTCCAGGTAACGGGTCACTGACTCGGGTTTTTTTTTTCTTCCGTGATGTTTTGCGTGACCCTGAGTGACCTGCATCCTAACTCCCAAGGTAAGCCCCTTAAGAGACGTCTGTCCTTCTGGATGAACCTTGTTTCTTCTATCCCTTTGCTTTCAAATATACACTCTGTGCTTGCCAATGTCTGCCATCTGCTGGTGAGTTCTCTGCAGGGTACAGGAAGGCCTTTCTCAGGACTGTTTACCTGCAATAGGCAATTTCCTATCACTAAATGGTTAAACGACTTGCTTAATTAATTCCTGAAAAGTTTGCAGTTGCTTTCATGGGTGGGAAGTAGATGCTATGTATAGCATGGAACTGTGGACCCCGATGTACATATATTAGGGCATTAAAACAATGTAAAAATAAAAAGGATTAAAATTGCTCTGGGAGCTGGGCATGGTGGCGCATGCCTTTAACCCCAGCATTCTGAGAAGCAGAAGGAGGTGGATCTCTGTGAGTTTGAGGTCAGCCTGGTCTACAAAGCAAGTCAGGACAGCCAGGGCTACACTGAGAAACCCTGTCTCAAAAAGCCAAAAAAAGAAAGAAAAAGAAAAAAAATTGCTCTGGGTGTCTATGCTAGAGGAAGCAAAAAGCTGAAGCTTGGTACTGGCCGGAGGAAAAACTTGCTTCCTAGGAGATTTCACACAGCTCTGTCACCTTGTCAGCTCACTTTGCAGGACAGACTGGAGCTGAGGCAATGGTGGGCCAGTGACAGATAGGACCACACCTTGACCCTGACTGCTTACTTATGTAAGGGTACTTACTTACCCTTTACTTAAACCTAAACCCCAAGATAGATTTGGGGGAGGCATCTCTGGGCCTCTTTATTTGTTCCTTTTCTCACTGTGGTCACAGTGAGTAAATCATCTTTCTTTTCTTTTTTTTTGACCTGTTTCTTCAGTTGGTCTATTAGGGGTGGGTACTGGAGCCTGGCTTGTTCATGCTGCATAGCCTAGGCTTTGACCCGAAAAGCTCTGGTAATAATATGGTAATGAATGTTTGCAGCCAAAAGTTCTTTATAGTCAGGAGGTGAAGTTGCCAGGGCGGGGATATCTGAGCTCTTCAGCCCTTGGCAGCCTGCAGACTTCTAAGCTGTAAGGGTTATATGACTGGGAATGGAGTCCAAGCGTCATTTTACGCCCCCACCCCCCCAGTTCTCCTTTGATGATTTAGAAAAGAGGCCATATGACCTTGTACTCACAGACAGTCCTCCCCAGACCAGGTACCCTGATAAGCCCAGCACAGAAAGAGTCTGGTATAATTGAGGGTTGAATGCAGAGAATAAATGGAACAGGCCAATGAGGATCTGGATGGCCTGTAGAAAGAGCAGAGAGAAAACTGGTGAGAGAGCCAGGCTGGGCTGTGAGCTGCTGAGCTGCACTTTGTCATCCTGGCTGTGCTCCAGAGCTACTTGAGGTATGAGTGGTATTGGGGTTCACCTAGACCAACATGTAGACCATGCCAACACATCTGGGTGGAGTCTGTTCCAGGTGTGCTTTAAGGTTCCGCAGGTGACACCAATGTGTACCCTGAGTAGTGAAAACTTGGGTTTGAACTTGGATTCTCAAATGCTTTTAAATAGCTGTCCACCAGGATCAACAGGCATTTCACCAGTACTAATTAACAGGATAGAAAGCCTAACACAGAATTACAATGCCTATGAAACATCACTGTTGCTTATCTTCCCACCTACAACTCTAGCCTTTCTTGGTGCTTGGGACCAGCGTTTGGATTCTTGATAGACAGTCTTTAGTGTAAGACGTGGCTCGGATACATTTGGGATACAAACTATGCTCTGGTAATTAAAAATTAATAATTGTTCAACACTCTAGGAAACCTGGGCCACTCACCCAGGGCAATGGTCTTTCTAGTGAAACTTCTGCTGAAAGAGATGGCTGCTCAATGAACTGGGGGGGGGGGGGGGGGTGGCGGTGCTGAGGATTGCAGAGTGGGCCTGCCATTTGCGGCA
This sequence comes from Acomys russatus, assembly GCF_903995435.1. Taxonomy (NCBI): domain Eukaryota; kingdom Metazoa; phylum Chordata; class Mammalia; order Rodentia; family Muridae; genus Acomys; species Acomys russatus. The sequence continues at coordinate 32,123,141 of NC_067141.1, forward strand.
TTACCCTAGCCCTAGTCTTAAGGAGCCGAGAGCCTCCTTTGCCCTCTGACCCCATCTAAGGTACCAGAGGTAGGCTTACAAGGCTGAAGAGATGACATCATACTCACCCCTAATGTTCTGACCTCTTCATTTATGAATTTCTTGGGATCAAACTCAGGAAAGGACATAAAGGACATGTTCCACTGGAGAGAGCCTGGGGTCTGTGTGGGCCCAGGGACAGTGTTCAGGGGATTCTGAGGGTATCCAAGCAGGATCTGGGCACTCGTTATTTCTGGTGAGTACTGGATGGCTCCTGATGGCATCTGCACACCAGCCATTCCTGCCGGATATTGGAGGCCGGTGGGCTGAGCCTGCAGGCCTGTCACTCCAGCTGGATTCTGGATCACAATGTGTGGGTTCTGTAAGTTTGCACTCCCTGGATTGTACTGGAGCATGGTTGCTGAGGCTGGGTAGGTGGCCTTTTCCAAAGGCTTCTCCTGGCTTCCAGAGACCATGGCATATGTATGCTGGACATTGCCTGGGACAGTAACAGCAGGCACATTCTCCTGTTTGCTCATGATGTACAGCTGCTACAAACACACACAATACAATTTCCACTGAAAAACCAATAATTTTTCTTACTCCTTCTTATATCTAGCATTGTCTTTACTAAAATGCAGGCCTACTACACAAGATAAATGTCTGGTTTTCTGGAGTCCATGTTCTTTCTGGGATACAATATTTAGATTAGCTGGGGATACTTAAAAAGCAAGATCTCTTAAAATTATTTAATTTAATTTTTTATGTGTATGGGTATTTTGCCTTCACATATGTCTGTGTACCGTGTGTGTGTCTAGTGTCTGAAGAGGCTAAGGTGTTAGAGTCCCTGGAACAGGAGTTACAGATGGTTGTGAGCTGCCATGTGGGTGCTGGGAATTGAACTGTGTGAACACTTTTTCATTTATATTTCTTTTCTTTTTTTTTTTTTTAATCTTTAAAGACAGGTTTTTCTGTGTAGCCTTCTCTGCCCTGGACTTGTAGACCAGGCTGGCCTTGAACTCACAGAAATGCCCCTGTCTCAGTCTCCCTGAGTGCTGGGATTAAAGATGTGTGGCACCACGCCTGGCTCCTATTCATCTATATTTCAACTGCTATTTCTAGGGTACTGGAGGGTCTGAGGTGAGCTAACTCTTAACCACACATGGCTCCCATCTTCAGTGTCTGAGGCTGCTGGAAGAGGATAATGTGACTGTGGTCCCAACTTGACTTCTGATAACGTAGATCTGGAGGATGTCTTAATTTTTCTATGCCAATGAGGAAAGATGCTTAGGGTCAGGCAGGCAGCCTCCTTAGCACATTAAAGATAAAGGTAGAAGTATTTTCCATTCAGACGAGGAAAAAACCCTCACCTGGCAATACCCACTTTTATTTAGTCTTATTGCACACAGATTGTGTACTCCTTGCTGGCAGGATGTCAGATGCTGTGGCACAAAATAATGTGAACTGGATTCCAGCGTTATGCACTCAGGAAGCTTTCTGGCCTCTCTAGATGACAAATACAAAGTAAATCCATTCCAGTGCTCTATGGTGGCAGCAGGTGCCAGAGGGAGGCTGATGCAACTTGACCCTGGTGCTGTCTGATAGACTGGCCCTAGTCATCCAGATAATGAAGCCATAGGCAAGGCAGCATCGGGTCTAGAGGTCAGACAGCTCTGGGTTTGTTTTAATTTTAGTTTTTATTGCCCGCAGGTACAAGAGCACTAGCTGTTTCCTGTCTGTGAAAGGTGGACATGGACAGCACCTTCCTTGGAGACCTCATTTCCAGCACAGGAAAGCACGCTTAGCTCTCCCTTTGTTGAAGGGTAGCAGCTATCTGTAACAGAAAAGCTATTCCCTGCCACCCCCAGACTCTAAGCTATTATATTTCCAATACTAAGTCAAGCGGATCTTAAAGTGGGGACTCTAGTTCAGCAGTGATGAAAATCTTAGCTCACTCTCCAGACCTTCTCAGTTTGTCTTCTAATGTGCTTCCTAGGTGGTTCTGATGCTGGCAAAGTTTGAGACCCTCAGTAGCACAGAAAGACTTCCCACCCTGTATTTACTTGGTGGTTTCACATCTCCCTGAATCCAAACAGTTAAAAACATAGAACTTCAGAAAATACCCAGTTTTTTCCTTGTTTTAAGACCACGCTGGTTTCTGAGGCCTTTTGCAATTTTCCTTGTCTGTAAGAAAAACACCTGGCAGGACTGGTGGGTGTAGGCTTGTGGGCAAAGTGCTTGCCTTGTGTGCACAAAACCCTGGGTTCTAACCCTGGCACCAAATAAACTGGGCATGGCTGCACATGCTCAGGGGCCCAGCACTTGGGAGGGGAAAGCAGGATCGATGAAAACAGAAGTTCAAGGTCATCATCCTCTGATATGCAGTGACATTGAGGCCAACCTGGGATACATGAGACTTTATCTTGAAGCTAAAAACCAAGAAAAAACAACAATAGCAGCAAAGAACCTGTCAAGTAGGGGCTCCTCAGGAGTCTGAGGCAGGAGAATTGCAAATTCAAGGCTTACTTATATTACAGAGCAATTTTAAGACATAGGGCCACTTAATAAAACCCTTGTCTCAAAACTAAAATTAAGTAAAAGCCAAAGGGCCTGGGAATGCAGCTTGGTGGTAGAGCACTGCTCAATGCACAGGAGGCCCTGGACCCAATGCTCAGCACCTGATAGAAAGTGAACAAGAGAAACACCTGTCATTGGTCCAACACCTGACAACCAAGGACTTCCCAATGATGCTTCTCTTATTTCCATGTTCCCCGTGCTCCATTAAGCCCCTTGGGGGACCAAGGCTCTAGGGAGGATGACTAATTGCACAGCTCACAGGAGTAGACTTGGAAGCCAGGTGTAATTCTATGCCACTGTGTTTTTAACTTCTACAGAGGAATGCTGTGCCTGTTGGGTAGTAGCTGTAGCAATTATAGCAACTATAGATGTTTATGTCTCACAGAGCTACAGATATGAAGCAATTCCTCCAGCCATATACCATTAAGATAATGAGGCTAGCTAACCTGAGCATAGTCATACAGGAAATGCTGAAGCTGCTGAGGGTGTGCGTGTTAAACTCAGGGTGCTGTGTACTCTAGATAGACATTCTATTATTGGAACTGCAGCCTGAAACTGAGATCCAAACGGTTTGGATGGAATATCTGTCTGCTTCTCATTTTCAAGGGAAATGCTATGCTGAATGCTGCTCTCTTCTCCATCCTCTTTCTTTTTCCCCCTTTGTTGTTCAATGGCAATATCACTGTAAACATGGTGCTTGACACAGGCAGCTGATCCCTGGGCTGGGTTCCAGAGGATCTCATGGGACCATGGGAGGCTGTTCTTTCCCACCAGTTCTTGGCCGAGGTGGTAAACGAACCTGGCCACAATGCATTTACCAGATGGACTCAGAGAACAGTCATCCAGAAAGACACTCCTCCCACTCTCCCCTGCCTTGGGTGTCCAGCCTTCTGTCCTGTGACAGCTTCTCCAGCAGAGTGAGAAATTGCTCCAGGAGCCTGTCCTGACTCTTTAGCAGCCTGCCAGGTGGCTGAGCAGTAGTCTCCAAGGTTGGGTTATTGTCAGCTCCTACCATGCTCGATGTATGTTTATAGGGGGACCCCTGACTCCTTCAGCTCCCAGGGGATGTTCCCAGGACCTGTCCAGGTCATGGGGCCCTCTTGATAGGGTCTAACTAAGTTCTGTCAAGACTCCATGAAGGAATTCCCAGACGTCTTACCTTGAGTCCTGGCAAGCCTGTCTCCTTCTTTCGGCCCTCACGGTTTCTGCAGTTGCTGTAGGAATTTCTCACAAGGGAAGAACTATTAGGTTTCTCTTTCAAGTTCCAAAGTCCTCCTTGAAGTTTCACCAAGAGCCAATGAGCCAATGAAAATGTCAGCTCCCACCTCGAAGTTATCTGCCCCTCAGAGTATTGCAACCCTGTGTAGAAGATGATTCTGTGGGGACTTTCCTTCCAAAGTCTGCCTTTGAGAAAAGGTCACGTGCAGAGTGTCAGGATGTGATTGCACTTGGAGATAGGGACCTTAAAAAAGGAGTTAAGTTAAAATGAAGTTAGGCCACCATGGGACCTAAACCAGTAGGAGTGGTGTACTTAGTGTACTTATTAAAAAAACATCAGATCTATGTCAGGCCAGCAGCCACGAGTCCAAGGCATGGTGTGTGCGTAGGAATGTTTACCAGACCAGAACTGATATAAATGTTCTAATAAAGAATATACATCGTGGATGGAAACATGGAGGGAAAGACAAGGAAGGACCAGGAGGAGAGAGAGAAGGGGGGAGGGGAGGAGACATTGTACCCCTAGTGTAGAATGGCCCCCTTTTATAGCAGTTTAGAGAAGTTATCTGGCCTTGCCTTGGGTTGTTTATGTTCATTACATTGGAAGAGATTACAAGTTGCAGCTCACTAGATTGTCAGGTAGTAAATTTTATAACACTGCTCATATTTTCCAAGACCAGCCTTTAGGGCTCTGAACCAGGGGTTTAGGAGTTAGGTTGAATTGTTTGGATGAGACACCCCAAGCCTGGCAGGCTCTAGGCAGTTAGGGTATGATTGTTAGAGTAGGGGATTTTGATTTTTTTTCTTTTAAAATTTTAAAAAATTTATTCACTTTACATCCAGACTGTAGCCCCCACCCTATTCTCCTCCCGGTCACACTATCCCTTTCTCTTATCCCCTCCCCCTTCCCTAGTCCTCAGAAAAGGTGAGCCCTCCTTCCCTATCATTTGTCCCCAGTCTCAAGTCTCAAGTCTCATCTGGATTGCCTGCATTCTCTTCCTCTGTGGCCTGGCAAGGCCACCCCACCAGGGGACACCAGCATCCATGCCAGAGGTAGCCCATACTTAGCATGTTATGGGACCCACAAAGAGATTGTGCCGCCTATCAACTACATTGGAGCTGGGGGTCTGGGTCCTCAGGCGTGATCCATGGTTGGTAATATCAGCCTCTGCAACCCCACCCCCACCCAGACTTGTTGCCTCTGTTGGTCTCCTCATGGAGCTCCTGTCCCCTCCAGGTCCTTCTATCCCCCAACTCTTCCATAAGACTCTCTGTGCTCCACCCCAGAGTTTGGCTGTGAGTCTTAGCATCTGCTTTGATCACCTGCTGAATGGAGTCTTGTCCTGTTCCTTCTCTTCAACCCTGCTATCTATTCTATTTGTCTTTATGAATGTAAATTATGAGTCCTCCCTAGGGTCCTCCTTGTTATCTGACTTCTTTAGGTCTGGGAATAGTGCTTCCTCAAGACCCAGCCATTCCACTCCTGGCCATATACCCCCAAAATTCTCCACCATACAAGGACAATCGGTCAACATAGCAGCTTTATTCATAATAGCCAGAATCTGGAAACAACCTAGATGTCCCTTAATTGAAGAATGGATAAAGAAACTGTGGTCATTTATATGATGGAATACTACTCAGCTTTAAAAACGAGGTAATCTTGAAGTTTTCAGGCAAATGGATGGAACTAGAAAAGATCATCTTGGGCTGGAGAGATGGCTCAGAGGTTATGAGCACTTGTTGTTTTTCCAAAGTTCCTCAGTTCAATTCCCAGCAATCACATGGTGGCTCACAACCATCTGTAGAGAGATTTGGTGCCCTCTTCTGGCTTTCAGGCACACATGCAGGCAGACTACTGTATAAATAATAAATAAATCTTAAAGAAAAGAAAAGATCATCCTGAGTGAGGCAACCCAGACCCAGAAAGACACACATGGTATATACTCACTTATAAGTGGATATTAGCCACATAATACAGGATGATAACCACACTACAACACACAGAAACTAAATAACAAGAGGATTTTGATTTGTGACTTTTTAGTTTTTATTTATTGAACAATTTCCCCCAGACAGTATATTTTGATCATGTTTTATGTCCCACAATTCCTCTTAGATCATCTCCACCTCGCTATCCTCCAACTTTATATTTTTCTCTAAACAAACAAATGAAAACAAACACACTCACACAAAAATGGAGAAACAAAAACATGCAAGCAAAAGACCAATAAGACAAAGCAAAATGAGACAAAAAATTTACAAAAATCCAATTGAGCTCGCTCTGTATTGGCCAGCTACTCCTTTGCATGGGGTCTACTCCAAGGTGTGGTTAACATAGGCAGTGAGACTCCACTGAAGAAAGTGGATTTTTTTCCTTTGCCAGAGGGTAATAGTTGCAGATAGATTCTTGGTTGGAGTGGGAACCTATGTCTACTTAGCCCCTCTCAGTGCTTGGACACCATCTGAGCTGAAGCCATTGAAAGGCCCAAAATGAACCCAGGACAACTACCCTAAGTTTCTCCAGCCCAGAGGCTTTGTTTCCCTTCCCCCAGCTTCTGATTCATAGAAAATTCTGCCCTTTCAGCCTCTCTCCCCTCTGCTATTCCCCCATTGCTCTCTTCCCATGACCATGTTCAGTCTGCTGGCCATGTCCAGTCTGCTGCTTCCTCTCCCTGCTCTGGACTCTTCTAGATGTTGCTGGCTGTTCTCTCACTCATATTTATAACAAAACCTTCTCCTCAACCATACTTTGGAGCAGCCATGTCTTATTTCATTCACCTGTGTGGACCTTTGTGTTATGTCTCTACAGTCTAGACACAGAAGCAGACACACACACAGGGTGAACACTTAGGAACATAAAGGCAGGGACCTGATGGCGCGTCTATCAACCAAGAAACACCAGGTATTGCCACAAATACAAGAAAGGCCTGAGAGAGGCACACAGCAGGTTCTCTTCCCTGCTTTCAGAAAGCTCCAAGCATGCAAACACCCTGATCTCAGACTCCAGCAGGACAGCGAACTTTTGCAAACTGAAGTTTAAGAAAAAAAAAAAAGTCCAATTGACTGATTAGAACTTTTATGGTGATGGTGGTGAGCAGAACTTTTGCAGATCTGGAGTCAACTTCCTGTGGGCTACCTTTAATCCCCTTAATAACCGTTGGTTCATTGCCCATCTTCTCGTCTGAGTTAATGCACTATGACTATCAGCTAAGCCCTTTTGGACTATACAGTAACTATTTACTAAAGAACTGTTGTTAGCTTTCTCCAAACCCAAAGCTAAGAATGTCATCAGATAGCATCGCAGACTTGGCAGAAATTTCCTCACTTTGCTGTTACCAACATACCCCACGTTTCTACTGGCATATCCTTCAAGTGCCTTGATATATGACTTTCTTTATTCTGTAATTCTAAAAACTTCATCAAACCGTCGCAATGTTGGAACACATTGTTCAAAGTAGCCTGAAACCGTCCACGGCCATGGTCACTCATATTTGGTTCCAGAATAAACTCATATTTCCTTTGAGGCGGGTGCTGGGTTTTATACGGGCATTTCACTCTGTCTGGATTTCCTTAAAGCTTCACTCAACAAATCGGTCCACGTGGCTGTGTGTGAGGCGTTGGTAGGGCAGGCCAGCAGGACGATTCACTCGGCATTCTTGTGGCGTGTGTAGGGTCTTGGCAAGGCAGGATCGCAGAGAACTGATGCCGCACTGAACTGATGCAGGCACTGAGAACTGATGCCTCGGTTTCTTGCCTGTTCTTGCCATGGAACTGGAGCGAGCCCTTTCGTCTCAGGGCCCTGCTTTTCACCGGTGCTTCTAAGCCTTTCTTCCTCCTCCCATGTCCTCTTTTTTTTTTTCTAATCCGGGGGCTCCCTGGCATGTTGGCAGAGCTGCCCCCAGGACCTCTCTACTCTTTCTACATTGCTGGGAAGAACAGTTAGCTCTCTCTCTCCCTTGCCCCATCCTGGCCAGTCACTGTGGTGGGAGGAGGATTCATTTGTCATGCTTTAAAAATTCAAAGAAGTTGTCACCCATGGAATCTGCCACCTTCTTAAAACAAAACAAACTATGCTTTGCCCACGTTTATTGCAGCACTGCCCACAATACTCAGTTATCAGGTCAGTCTGGATTTTTGTTCCAGTTTCACTTATGCAGCTGTGAAAAAATACTTTGATGGAAAGCAGCCTACGTAGGGAAGTGTTTATTTGGCTTATACTTTCTGGTCACAGCCCATCACTGAGGGAAGTCAGCAGAAACTCAAACCAGACCTTGAAGGCAAGCATGCTTGATAGTCCATGAAGCACTAACTCTGACCAAGGAACTCACTGTCAGCCAAGAAAGTACAGCAGAAACCACAGACGAGTGCTGCCTACTAGCTTGTGTGTGGCCTTAGGCTCAGCTCCATTTCTTTCCTTCTTTCTTTCGTTTTTTTTCCAGACAGAGTTTCTCTGTGTAGGCTTGGCTGTCCTGAGCTCACTTTGTAGACCAGGCTGGCCTGGAACTCACATTGATCTGCCTGCCTCTGCCTCCTGAGTGCTGGGATTAAAAGTATGGGCCACCATGCCCAGCTTCAGCCAGATTTCTTATATAACCCAGCACCATCTACCTAGAGAATGGTACTGCCTGAAGTGGGCCGGGCATGCATATCAACTAACAATTGAGACAGTCACTTGCAGATATTGTGGTTTGAATAAGAACGGCCCTCATAGGCTCATATATTTGAATGCTTGGTCATTTGGGAGTGGTACTGCTTGACAGGATTCGGAGGTGTGGCCTTGTTGGAGGAAGTATGTCACTGGGGGTAGGCTTTGGGGTTTCAAATGCTCAACCCAGGCCCAAGGTCTCTCCCTGAAGATCTAGATGTAGACTTCTCCACTCCTTCTCCAGCACCGTGTCTGCTTGCGTGCTGCTATGTTTGCCACCATGCTTCCGGCCATGCCTCTGAACCAGAAAGCAAGCCCCAATTAAATGCTTTCCATTCTAAGAGCTGCCATGGTCATGGTGTCTCTTCACAGCAATAGAATACCGACTAAGACAGCTATATCCACAGGTCAGTATGCTCTAGGCAATTTTTCAATTGAGTCTCTCCTCTCAGATGAATGTAGGCTGTGTCAGGCTGACAATTTAAGCTAACTAGGATAATTCTCATAAACAGATGAATGAATAAAGAAAATGTGGTGTATACACAATTTTTTTTTTTAAGGTTTATTTATTTATTATGTGTACAGTGTTCTGCCTGCATGTACCCCTGAAAACCAGAAGAGGGCACCAGATCTCATTATAGATGGTTGTGAGGCACTATGTGGTTGTTGGGAATTGAACTCAGGACCGCTGGAAGAGCAGTCAGTACTCTTAGCCTCTGGGCTATCTCTCCAGCCCCATAATGGGGTTTTATTCAGCCATAAGGAAGAAAGAAATTATATCATCTGCAGGAAAATGAATGAAACAGGAGATTGGTGTGCTAAGTGGAATAAATGAAATGTGGAAAACAAAATATCATATTTTCTATTATATTTGGAATTTATATGAAATATAATATTCTTTTATATTCAAACTTGCATTTAGATTTATTCATATATATGACATAAAAGTAAATGCAGGCTATTTGGAGGATGGAGGTAATTAGAGGGAGGCAGGACAGGAGAAAGTAATGGGGGGGGGACATGGTTGGAGGACGTGATATACTTGAATAAAAATGTCATTATAAAACCCAGGACTTTGTACAATGATTATGTGCTAATAATAATGTATGGAGGGAGGTCTGTAGGCAAGGAACATTCTTGGTAAAAGGAACTGAGCGTAGAAAGGCTTCCCTGAGCTGGGAACAGCTGGCAAGATGGGAGTCAGACTCAGCAGAGGAAAACAGCTGGACCGGACTGGAGATGCCCAGGGAAGTCTGGCCCTGCAGTGGCCTGGCCATCATAGGAAGGGCTTTTGTTTTGTTTTTGTTTTTGTACACAGGGTTTCTCTGTGCAGCCTTGGCTGTCCTGGACTCACTTTGTAGACCAGGCTGGCCTGGAACTCACAGTGATCCACCTGCCTCTGCCTCCTGGCTCCTGAGTGCTGGGATTAAAGGAGTGTGCCATCATGCCTGGCCAGGACTTTGTTTTCTTCTTTTTATAGGTATGAATTAGAAAGTTCTGTAGGAGACATGAAGCTAAGGAGTGACATGATTAGATATATACCAATATTTTTTACATGCTTAAAAGTTATTTACAGCCAGGCATGGTGGCCACACGCATGTAATCTCAGCACTCGGTGAGGCAGAGGCAGGTGGATCTCTGAGATGGAGACCAGTCTGGTCTACAAAGCAAGTTCAGGACAGCCAAGTTTACACAGAGAAACCCTGTCTTGATAAACAAACAAACAAATATATATATGTATATGTATACACACACATACATATATATGAAATGGATGTTTTGCCTGCACATATGTATGTGCACCACATGTATGCCTGGTGTCCACAGAGATAAGAAGACATTAGGTCCCCTGGAAGTGGAGTTACACATGGTGTGAGCCATCATGTGGGTGCTGGGAACTGAACTCAGATCCTCTGTAAAAACAACAGGTGCTCTTAATTATTGAATCATCTGTCTGGTCCCCTATATTGAAGGTTTTATCTAAGATTGAATCTTAGGGGAGGCAAAGAATAAGTATAGATGGTTTCTGGCTTAGGAAGGGAAGGGCAAAAAGTCTGGGAGACTATTTGAGTCTACTGAAGTAACCTAACCTTGGCCTGGGGGGCGGTGGTTGATGTTTGTAGTGATTGTTCTGAAAACATCATGAAGGTATAGTTGGTGAAATTTCTTAGTAGGCTAGTTGAGAGAAGAGTTAACAATGACAACTGTGATTTTAGTTTGAGTAGATAGGGTGATACTGGGACACAAAGAATGACCTCATTATCATCACTGCCACCATCATGTTCTGCCTTATGATCAGCATTCTAGAAACGACAGGATACAGGATCCACACTGCATGGACTGCACAGGAAGAAGACATGAGTTCAAATCCAGTTCCACTATGTGCTGGTTAGTTTTTTTTTTTGTTTTTTTTTTTGTCAACTGGACGCAAACTGGAGTCATCTGGGAGAGAAGAAATCTCAGCTGAGGCATTTCTTCCATTAGACTAGTGTGTGGGTGTGTCTGGGTGGGGGTTCTTAATTGCTAATTGATGGTGGAGGCCTAGCTCACTGTGAGCAGTGCCCCAGCAGACCAGAGGAAGCAACCCAGTGAGCAGTGTTCCTTGTGGTCTCTGTTTCAGTCCCATATCCAGGTTCCTGCTTTAAGTTCCTGCCTCAGCTCCCTTGATGATAGACTGGAACCTGTGGGACAAATAAATCATTTTCTCTCCAAGTTGCTTTTGGTCAGAATTTTAGCTCAGTAACAAAAAAGCAAACTAGAACACATGGATTACTGGCAGGTGTACTATGGCAAATTACTAAGCTGCAACGATCCCTGATCTTTTCAGTTTCTTGACCTTAAAGAATTGATAATTCATTCGCTTCTGTATTGTTTAATATGAAATGATACAACAGACAAAAGTGCATTAAGCAGAAATAACATGGTAGACAGTGACTTAATGAATGTTAATTACTTGGTTTTCTGGAATACTGAGTTCATCAATCAAGTACTTATTGGATATTGCTATGGTTTAGATATAATTTTCCCTGAAAGTTTGTGTGCTGAAAGCTTGTCATCCACTGTTATGGTATTGAGAGGTGTTGAGATCTTTGAGAAGTATGGCTTGTAGGAAGTGACTGGGTTATGGTCTTCTTTGTGAAAGAAATAATGTTGGTCTTTTGGGGTGGGTTAAATATCTTGCGAGTGGACAAGCTCCTGAAAAAGTGGCTTGATACAAAAGATTGGCATCTTCCTAGCATCTTACTTCTTTTCTTTTTTCATGACGCTATATTGTGATGAACACAGGGGACTCTCACCAGATGTTTGTTCCTGTTTGAACCTTCTGGCTGTCAGAATCAGAAGTCAAATAAACCTTTCTTTTCTTCTCTCTCTCTCTCTTTCTCTCCTTCCCTCCCTCCCTTCCTTTCTTCCTTTCTTTTTCTCTTTTTGAATCAGGATCTCTCTATGTTGTCCTGACTGTCTTGGAACTCACACTCTGTCCACCTCTGCTTCCCAAGTGCTGGGATTAAAGGCATGTGTCATCACCACCTGGTTGGCAGGCATTTTCTTATAAACAACACAAACATTAAAACAAACACACCTATCTTTTCACTAAGCACACCAGAGGTGTTTAGTCATAGAAAGAGGGTAGCATTATGTTACTAGATCATGTGTCATGCATCTAGAAGTTTTGACTGACAGAGGGAGGTCCATTACACCATTTTATTTTCCTCTTATCCAAGTGAATTTAACCTTACTCCTCCTGCCTTTATTGCTGTCTGCAGTTATGTAGCCTCTATTGACTCCTGGCTGTTGATTTAACTTTATGAGAAATAAAAATGTACCTGACGATAATATGTGATAGAAAGCCCAATAAAAGGAAAGGTGAGGGACCGAGTCTAACAGAATGATAGGAAATGGATAGGCTATGTCTGACTCTTATCTAACATTCTAATTCTTCAAGTCTAAAGGTGAAGGGCCATTTTAAAATCTCTCTACTAAGGTTTGAATATGATTTGTCCATATTAAAGTTAAGAGGTGTCAGGAATGTCTACAGATCATAAAGGTGGAGAGCCTAGGATGTGATTGAGTTGCTAGGCCTTTGAGTAGGACCTTATGATTGAAATCTTGGGGCTTTATATGGAAAGGCAGAGAGAATGCCCTTCCCCCTTCTGCCATTATACAATACAATAAAGATACAATTTTCTTTCTTTCTTTCTTCTTTTATTAACTATTTGGTGATAGTAACAAACAACAGCCACAACCACAACAACCCCCCCCCCCAAGAAAGCAAGCAAGCAAACAAACAAAAAACTAGACTAATATACTCCCATTTGACACCTTGAGAAATGTCTTATTTTATCTGGATGCTCGTTTTGGTTTGGTCTATTCTTAGGAAGAGCTTCTCAGTAGAGTTTCCACAGAATGGTGTGGGTTGACATGCATCACAGCATATGACAATGTATTGGAAGGTGTTTGTGTCAGTCAACCGAATTCCTAAGTTAACTAATGATAGGAAGATAAAGACTGTTCACTTACAGTTTTGGAGATTCCAGTTCAAGACTGGGTGAGAGAATTCACTCCAGCCTCTGGTGGACAATGGGAGAGAGTGTGTTGATTCTGTGAACCAAAGGAGAAAGAAGGGGCCAGGGACCCCAAATCCTCTTTGAGGCCATATCACCAATGATATAAGGATCTTTTTGTAAGGCATCAGTTCTTAAAGGTTCCAGAATCTTCTGACAATGTCAACGTGAGGACTAAGTCTTTGATAGTATGTTTCTGAGGTATCTAAATGATGAGATAAAACGATTTGGCAGTGGTTCTTGAGTTGCAACTTGAGTTGTGGTAGACTAGCCAGAAGGCTTAGTACAAGGCAGATAGATGGCTGAGCCCCATTCCTGGAGTTTCATTTTTGAAAGTAAAATATAATTACTGTTGTGTTTGAGTCAGAATGGCCCCCGTAGGCTCATATGTTTGGCTGCTTGATGCCTGTTAGCGGAACTTTTTTGAGAAGGATTAGAAGTAATGGCCTTGTTGGAGGAGGTGCTTAACTTGGGGTAGTCTTTGAGCTTCTTTCTTTTTTTTTTTTTGTGGATCATTCCAAGTTTTATTATTTTTTATTTTTATACTTTTATTGAATGCATGATTTACACATCATGCACCAACATTCCTATCCTTCCCCCAGTAAAATAAAACAAGCAGCTGAACAAAAAATCTTGCCGTAGAAGCTGTAGTGTATCACACAGTATAGCCTTTTTACCCACATATGTTTACTTTCAAATGCTCATTGCTACGAGTCATGGGTCTGGTTTGAGGTCTACACTATCATTACTGGATCTTCACTGGGACTTCTGTCAGATATCCCATTGTTGCTGTGTGTCAAGGGGATTCTTAATCTTTGAATCTGCAGGTCTGGGCCCCATATGTGTTCCAGCAGCTCATACATGGGGCAGATGTTAGGGTGAGGTTGACTCAGAGCCTGGATCAGGGCGTAGTCCATTGTCCTTATGGCAGGGCCAGCTCACCAGCTCCCATGTCCTCAGGGCAGGGCCCACTCTCCTGCTCCTCTGTCATCAGGGCAGAACCTACTCTCCTGCTCCTCTGTCATCAGGGCAGGACCTACTCTCCTGCTCCTCTGTCATCAGGGCAGGACCAGCTCACTTGCTCCCATGTCATCAGGGCAGTGGCGGCTCACCTGTTCCTGTGTCATCATGGCAGGGCCATCTCTCATGTTCTTGTGTCCTCAGGGCCAGCTCTCCTGCTTCTGTGACTTCAGGGCCAGCTTTCCTGCTCCCATTCAATTCTCCAGATTGTTGCTGTCTGGCTGGCCTCCTACTCCTCTGGGTACTGGGTCTTTTGGGCCATCAAGCAGGTGGCAAGTGGAGGCCCCTCAAAGTCTTCATTGATTTGCTCACAGAAACCATTGATGTTGGCCCAGCTCAGCTTCTTGTCCTGGGGCACTTGTGGTTCTGTTGATTCATGCCTCTCGAGTTTCTGGTTCCATCTGCCATGGACCCCCACCTTGGTGCTGCCCCTAGTATCCACCTCTGCACCATCCAGCTCTCAGCACTGAGCATGGCCCTGGCCTGTGAGAGGAGGTCCATGAGGCCTGTGGTGTGCGCAGTGCAGTCCTTGCTTGGGCTCAACTGAAACAGCACCCCTCTCCTCGACCGCCACCTCCTGGGCCTGCACTATGCAGGCAGCAACCCGGAAAACAGTGGCGGCCCTGGGTCCCTGGGAGCCTGGTCCCATGGTCCTGCAGTGGGAGGGCATGGACAATCCACATGACAGAATTTCCTTCTCTCTGGAAAACACCAGCACTGTGTTTTGGAGCTCTCAGTATGATCCTTCGGTGGCTGTGCAGTCACTGCTATTCTGCAGATCAGACACAGTGTGCAATTGACGCCATCTTGGATGATCTGGGCTTGGGTATTTCTAATACATTGTGCTAAGTGTTTCATCCCAATCAGGCCTCTCTTGGGGGTGAACATTTCTGTGTATCTCTGGAACACAATCGTCCTCCTCAGAATGCGCTGAGGACCTTATCTTTTGAACCCTGCAGACTGGTGCCACCTTGCAGACCCGCTCCATCGTGGCAGTCTTTGTGTTTCAAAAGGCCACATCAGGCCCAGCCCCACTTTCTCTGCCTGAAACTTGCAGATTAGTGTGAACTCTCAGCTACTGCTCCAGTGCTATGCCTGCCTGCCTGTTGCCGTGCTCCCTACCACTACGTCATGCCTAACTCTTTGATACTATAAGCAAACTTCCATTTAAATGATTTATTTTATTAGTTGCCTTGGTCGTGGTGTCACCTTTCAGCAATAACTAAGACAAATACATAATTTTTCTCCCTTTCATTTCTTCCCTTTAATCTTTCCATGTATCCCCTGACGCTCAACTCTCTCTCAAACTCATGGCCTCCTCTCAAATTGTTATAGTTGTTACACACACACACACACACACACACTTATGTAATGTTCAGTTCATATATTATTTCTTGTACATATATGATTTCATGGTGGATCACTTGGTATTGGATAAACAATTGGAATTTTCTTTTCTGGAGAAGACTATTCCTCCCATTCTCAGCCCCCCTTAATTGTTTTCCAGTTCTTTGTGTAGGAATGAGGCCCCATGAGCTTTCCGCCTCCAATGTTATAATGTCTATTAATACTGTCCTTGTTCAGATCTTGCTTAGGCAGCCTTGTCAGTGAGACTTCATGGGTGTAGCTTCTTGGACGTTTTGAGGAGACATAATCTCCTGGAAGAAAGTTCCTATGCCTCTTACAACCTTTCCATCCCCTCTTCGCTTTGGTGTAAGAGCTGTGTTATATATGTATCAACTGAGGCTGGAAACTACACAATCACTTATTCTCCGCATTTTGAATGTTTGTGGTTTTCTGTAATAGTGTCTATCTGTCACAAGGAAACATTTCTCTGATGAGGGTGACACCTGTGCGTATAAAGACAAATATTTAGAATGTAGTTGTATGGTCTCTAACTTAGTGTGACAGTTGGCTTTAAATGCCAACTTGACACAACCTAGAATCACCTGAGAGGAGAGTTTCAGGGAAGAGTTGTCTACATTGCGTGGTTTATTGATGTGTCTGTATATCATTGTCTTAATTAAGCTGATTGACAGGAGAAGACCCAGTCACTGTGGGCAGTAGCATTCCCTAGGCAGGGGTTCCTGAACTGTGTAAGAGTAGAGAAATTGTACTGAAAACAAGCAAACAAAGGAGTGAGCATGGTACATTCATTTCTTTCTGCTCTTGACTATGGGTGTTGTGTAATCAGATGCTTCAAGTTCCTGCTGCCTTGGTTTCCCTTCAGTGATGGACTCTAGCCTGAAATTGTGGTATAAGATAATATTTATCCCTCTAAACAGTTTTTTAAGGGACAAGGGTTTATTCTGAATTATAGTTCCAGGGTACAGTCCATTATGGCATGAAATTCAAAGCAGCCATACCTAAGTAGTTTGTGTCAGGCATTTCATTGCAGCCACAGAAATGAAATGAGAGCTCCTGGTATCAGACTCTGTTGTTTATTTAAAAAGGAGCCAGAGAACAATCAGAGGTTGCAGCTGTGGTACAATATAATTATTTGTAAAAACAAATGTGTCAAATTTTCTCTCAAACCTTACTCTTGTAGGCCTATCCTGAAAAGAGGTGTGGCATATTTGGGTTGTATAGCTTGGTGGAAGGTCTTTAGGTCATTTGTGGCAGGAGATATCCCTTGTGTGACTCTGTTGGTAATTTTGTTTTGTTTTGTTTTTCAAGACAGGGTTACTCTGTGTAGCCTTGCCTATCCTGGACTCACTCTGAAGACCAGGCTGGCTTTGAACTCATGAGATCTGCCTATCTCTGCCTCTGCAAGCGTGCCCAGCTCCTTCGGCAGTTCTAACAAGAGGGTTGCGTAAGCCCCTTGAGGTACAAATGGATAGGCCTGCCCCCAAGACTTCTCTAACCCTAACTCCACCCTACAGAAAAATAAAAGCCCAAGATCAGGCCAAAAATCCCACCAATTCTTGAGTTTGCTCCAAGATTAGGACACAAAACTCTCCAATCCCAGGGTACCCTTGACAGCTCTGCCTACAAGAAACCTTATGTAAAGCCTCATATAAGTGCTTCCTGCTCAGTTCCTTGTTACTTTTCATCCGAGCAGAATCAGCTACTCTCTTGTGTCTTTCCCAAATGTCCTGTGTGAGGTTTGCTGTGTGGTGTGACTTATTTCTTGGCTCTGGACTGCCAGAATACCTTTTCCCATAGGGATATAATGCTTCCACTGGGGAATCCATCTCTCTCAGAGATGCAACACCTCCACTAGGGAAGCCTTTCCCCTCAGAGCTGCAATACTTACAGGTAGTTTTGAAAAGAGCAAGTTTGTACCCGCCCAGTCTCCTCTGCTTCTGGATTGACAGGTTGTGGTTCACCTCAATGAAAGCTCCCACAATTACCATCTTCCCTTTACTGAAATGTCCTCCCTGGAACTGAGCTAATGTAGGTGTTATTCCTTTGACTCTCCATATTGTGAGCTAATTAGATTTCTCTTCCTCACAACTAGACTGTGGCATATATTCTGATACAAAGATGAACAGCCAATGGATACATGTGGTGTCTGCTTTGTAAAGACCGAAATTCCTTGAGATCAAGGACAATGTCCTCTTTAAAATATTTACTCAAGTGCTTCTATGGAAAGAGCTCTTAACATATCAAGTAGGCATTCCAAACACAGTTATTAAGTAAATAAGTGATTATAGAAAGTAATCACATTTCTAGATATTTGTTCTTCCAACCCACAAACTCTCAGGCAAGGAAATGCCTGCATATATGTACACTGAAGCTGGCTTATAGATTTCCACACACCAAAACAATAAATGCCCTGAGGAGTCCCATTGGTTAAAATACATATTACATTTCTATTTATTTAATAGGCAAACTATGATTTATCAAATTGAATCAAATCACAAGATTCAGCGTGTAAGCAATGGGTAAGATATTTCCTCATTTGCCAGGAAAGGGAGAGCCTGAGTTATGAAAGGACAGAAGGGGAAGGACTTCTTTGGGCTTCAGTGAGAGATGCTCTTTAGTTTTGCTTAATTACACAGTCGGTTTCATTCTCTTCTTGAAGTTCTTTCATAGTGTCCTCTGGGCTCCCTCTGAGTCTGAGGAGGACTTGTTTCACTGGAAAACACAGACGTAAGGAGGAACATTGAATACAGGAAGATGGGCATGCTCAGAGGGTAGACATTGTGTGACTCTACTTGCTTCTGAAAAGGGCATGACCTCATCTGAACTCTGCTCACCCATGGGCACCACCACTCCTGATGATCTTCTGCAGAAGGTAACAAAGAGGTGCGATGGCAAATAACAGTCCTCGTCCCAATAGTCCAAAGACCTGGAAGCAGGACAAATAGAGAGGACATGAAAACAAGTTTGGGCACCAACAAACTTGATTTTGAAGCTATCATGGACTGTCTCTCTGGCTTTGGGAAATCCCCCATTGTCTGTCTCTTGGTCCCATTGGGAAAAAATGTCTCTCAGAGTCTTTACCAAGGACAATACGTGCAGTAAACTTTGAACCCCTACCCAGATCTAGCCAATGGACAGGACATTCTTCACAGTTGAGTGGAGAGTGGGGACTGACTTTCACACGAACTCTGGTGCCCCATATTTGACCACATCCCCTGGATGGGAAGGCCTGGTGGCACTCAGAGGAAGTATAGCAGGCTACCAAGAAGAGACTTGATACCCTATGAGCATATACAGGGGGAAGAGATCCCACTCAGTCACAGGGGAGGGGAGTAAGGGGAAAGTGGGGAGTAAGGGGAAAGTGGGAGAGAGGGAGGAATGGGAGGATACAAGGGATGGAATAACAATTTAGATGTAATATGAATAAATTAGTAAAATATATTAAAAAAAAAAGAGGATCCAGTGTGGGTGGAAAAGAGTTTTTTATTTTACCTCTCACCATCAGAGGGCAGTGCAAATGCGTTGGTCTTTTGCCCAGGTCGAGAGGTGTAGTCTGCTGTCAGGGAGGCAGTGAAAGTGCTCTGGGGCTGGAGAGATGGCTCAGTGGTGAAGAGCACCACCTGCTCTTCTAGAGGTCCTGAGTTCAATTCCCAGCAACCACATGGTGGCTCACAACCATCTATAATGTGATCTGATGCCCTCTTCTGCAGATAAAGCACTCATATGCAATAAATAAAATAAATAAATCTTAAAAAAAAAGAAAGTGCTCTGTGTAGGAAGCAAATAGTGTTTGGACTGTGTACAATGACATAGAGAAAAATGAGATAGAGTAAATAGGAGGCAGAGTATCCTGAGGGGTGGAAAGATGGCTGCAGAAAAAAAAAGCCTCCTGGGGGATGGGGGACTTCCAGCTACAGTTAAGGCGCCTCAGTTTCAGTGATGGGCAGTTTGATGGTCCTAATGTAAACCTCTACCATATCTCTGAGCCTCCAGATAAATTCAGGTCCTGAAACAGTCTGCTTATCTGGGACAGTGGCATTTTGAGGGGGATAGGAGGAGAAAGTGAAGCTTCCCTCTTGCTGGTGGAAAAGAGCCAGCAAAGTGATTCTTAAACCGAACTTAACTCAGCAAAGAAGGAAACCAGGGGAACAGAAAGCCTGACACTAGGCAGGAAGGAAGGCAGTGGAAGTGCCTTTTGAAGCCACTGAAACCACCGAAGACACAGCGATAGCTGTATGCCAACCCCCGAGACAAACGGAACTAGAAGAACAACAACCAAGAGCAGATTTCAAGTGCAATAATGAAAGCTCTCCAAGCTGTTCTTTTTTTAAAAATTAATTTATTCATATTACATCTAGATTGTTAGCCCATCCCTTGTATCCTTCTATCCCTCCCTCCCTCCTGCTTCCCCCTTACTCCCCTTCCCTATGTCTGTGACTGAAGGGGACCTCCTCCCCCTATATATGTCCAAGCTGTTCTTAAACTTCCACTGCTGCACTGGGAATCCACCTGCACTGGCTAGCAGTAAATGCTAAAGATCTGAAGACTGCTTGTAACTAACTCAAGGTAAAGATGAACTCATGGCAGAGGTTAAAAAGCCATAAGATAAACAGAACAATCAATGCTGTTCCTCTTGTCCCAAAGCTAATAAGACTGAAAGGTAAACTGATTGAAACGAGTAACAATTATTTTGTCTTAATCACAATTCTGAGATCTCAGCTATATAATAAAACCGTTAGCTGATTACAAGCAAAAGAAAATAGTATGGTGGGCTGGAGAGATGGCTTAGAGATTAAGAGCACCATATGCTCTTCCATAGGTCCCAAGTTCAATTCCCAGCAACCACAGTGTGGCTCACAGCCACCTGTAATGAGATCTGGTGTTTTCTTGCTGTGGGCAGAATACTGTATAAACAATAAATAAATGTTTAAAAATAGTAAGTTTATTTATTTCCTCTTTGGTTGGCTTGGAAAGGTGAAATATCATTATGTGTCCAAGGCAAAAGCCTGGAGGGAGTGATTCCAAAGAGACACACTTTATTTAAATCTAAATCTTAGACCAAAACTAAAAGACAAACTTGGTGGTGGTTGCAGCCACGGGCTCTTTTTATTTGTTCTTCTTCTCAGAGTAGCCACATTAAACAAGTATCTCTGCACATTTTAGGATTGTCTTGTTAATTGATGTCTTGAAGACAGTCATTCAGCTTAACTTGTTAGAGCTATTTCGGCTCAGGCTTGTACCCTAAGACTATAGCAATGTCATCTGAGAGGAGGTCAAGTTTGTACCCCTTAATATAAAATATAAAGCTCAAAGGCCCCAGGTACCTGCTTCTGTTGTCGTTGTGTGTCTATTATGTACTTTATTAAATGTACAATGTCTCTTTCCCCTTTTCCACATCCTTCCTCTGAGCAGCTACCGAGATCTCCAGCTTACCTTCCTGCCTTGGTTTTTCTTTCTTTCTACTGACAGTAAGTCTCCAGAGTTCTGAGTCTATTTTAAAATAGTTTGTGTGTGTGTGTGTGTGTGTGTGTGTGTGTGTGTGTGTGAGAGAGAGAGAGAGAGAGAGAGAGAGAGAGAGAGAGAGAGAGAGAGAGAGGGATTGGAATGTGTCATGTGTGAGTATGTTTCTGTGTGGAGGGGCAAACTCTAGGAAAGGGGTGGGCTGTGGTGACACAGAAGAGGCTTGAGGATGAGGGAGAGAGAGAGCCTGTGGTTGGTTGTGCAGGTGGAAGGTGCAGGGGATCTCTCCTTTTGGGGTCATAGACATTGGGGTCATCATCAGCCCAGATGAAAAAACTTCATTTAAACTACACAGACAGACAGACAGACAAACACACACACACACAGACACACACATACATACATACAGACAGACAGACACACACACACTCGTGCGCTCCATGTAATTTTAAGGGAATAGAAATATGATCATTATATGTTGTGGTCAATTGAAAAGTAAGGCCTAATAAATGTTTATTATTAGGCTCTAATTATTACAGTGGTGTTATCTATCTATTAATCAATAAATACAGAGGCACCTGCTGTATTTTTTGAATATTTACTTGGGGCATGGCAGATATTACTTCCTAAGCTATCTTTTACCTCCCAAGCCCCCTTACCATGGCATCTGCTCTAATTTCTAATTGGACTACCTCCTATCTATAATTCCATGAATACTTGCTAATGTTTATCTCCTCCATCCATGCTGATCTGGCCATGCACTCCTTTCCAATGCTAACCCATGGTGCTGTTCCTCCCCCCCCCCCCCCCCCCCCCCCCCCCGCCTCATCCTATCTTGCTTCCTTCTCTGTCTCCTCTCTCCCTTGTGGTCCCTTCATGCCTGCCTGTGAGCCCCAAACCCCACATCCCTTTCTTCTGCCCAATCCCAAGCTTCAGCTTATTTTTAAATTAACCAATCACTTTAACTTAGGTGAAGTAAGGTTTACACAAGAAAAACAGGTGTACGCAAGAATACGCTCATCTGAGCGGGGACTAGATCTTAGGGGCCGATAATTAGCATCAAAATACATGGTACCAGACTGACCAGCAACACTTATGTGTAGGAATAGAATATAAGTGGGGGCTTTTTATAATCCCATTCTAGCTACCAAATAATGAGACAGAGACCTGTTATATTTGTTCAATAAGTTTTAAGCACTATAACTGGCAGATACTCATCTTTTCTGACCTGACTATGCTAGTTTGGTTAGCCATTTGCCTATTAATTACCATCTTAGTCTTGCCCTGGCTTGCTCTGCTCCATGTGTGTCTTCATGACAACTTGCTGATGGTGACTCTTCATGGTCCACCCTGGTTCGTGGCATCCTCTTCTTTTCTCTTCCCTTCTCCTCTCTCCTCTCTACCTGGGACACCTGGCTGGGATTGGAAGTTCTGCCTTCCATTCTTCTCTGCTCAGTTACTGGCTGTTCAGCTTTTTATTAGCCAATCAGAGATGATGGAAAACATTTTTTAAAATTTAAATACAATATTGAGAGAAGAGATTCTTCAACAATCTTGACTATTCCTGTGTCCAGTCTGCAACCAGATCTTGGGGCACAAAACCAGCATATGATTACACAGTGTTCCAAACCTTCTCCAAACACTGACTTACTTTACTTTTACCCTTCTTCCTTCTGTATTTGTCACCCTCCCTGTCCCATATCAGATCTCCCTAGAATACACCATCTCCTCAACCAGATCACTTGCACTCTGCTATTCTCCTCTCTATGGCTCCTACCCTCCCTATCCAGGCAGTGGGCTTGCTTTCGTCACTTAATCTAAGCTTTGTGTTCACATCTGGAGAACTGGACCCAGGAACAAGAATGACCAAAACAACAACAACAACAACAATAATAATAATATAGGAAAAATGAGCAGTTTTTGAAGTATTCCTTAGCCATTTTATTTCTTCTTCTGAGAACTCTCTGTTCAGATTCCAAGATCATTTTTTTTGAATGTGTTGTTTGTTGTTTTGACTCTTTGGTTTTTGAATTAAGATATATGTTGTGGATATTAACCCTCTGTCAGATGTGTAGCTGGCAAAGACTCTATCTCATTTTGTGGGCTTCCACTTCTTTGATTGATACTTTAGCAGTATAGAAGCTTTTTAGTTTTATGAGGTGGCACATGTTGGCCTCAATTCCTGGTCAAATGCATCCCTCCTCATTTCTGTGTCAAGAAGCCTTGGGCTAGGCCAAATATGTTTCATATCTCACAGCATGCTAGGTGGTGCTGAAGCAGTAAATTCAGAACTAGTTTTTGAGGATATTTAAGGACAAATATCTAGGCTGTGTTACTGTAAGATCTTGAAACATTTTGAATTCGGTGCTTCTATAAGTTCTCAAGTGAAATATGACTAAGTCTTGGCTTTTCCCCTGAAATCTTTCTACTCCATCTCCCTATCTCTTGTGTAACACAATCTGAGGTATCATGGTCAGGAGTTCATCTGGGCCTGTTCATAAAAGATCATCACAGTTGACCTCATCACAGTTGGGCTTGTTGACTGTAGAAGTTCCCTCTTAGAAGAAGGGTAGGAAGGGTCCCAGCCGCTACTCCCAATCACTTGCAGGCAAATATACCCTTATTGCATTTAGCCTCAGGGAGATGCAAGCAAGGATAGGCTGGGAAGGGCTAGAAAACAGGTTTTATTTAAGAGACCATGGGGGAAATTGTAGAATATATACAAATATTGAATAATGCTTATTATTAAACAACTATAACTATTATGGCGGTATTATCTAACCCGTTATTATAATCAACAAAGACACAGGCACCTGTGGTATTTTAGAATATCCCCATTTAACCTAGGATTGGATAGAATTAACCCTCTAAAGTATCCTGATCACTTCCCAGCCCCCATCCCAGGCCATCTGCTTTAATCATTCCTCTCTGGGCTACCTCCCATCCACAATCCCAAAAGCTTGCTAATGTTCTTCATCTGGGCTGCTTTCCTCCATCCACATTGATCCGATCTGGCCATGTGCTTCTGCTTTTCTCCACACTAACTCATCCCAATCTCCTCTTTCTTTCTTCCTCGTCCTGTACCTGGCTTCTCTCTCTCCCCCCTCAAGCTCCTCTGTCCCCACGCCTGACAACCTCAAACTCTGACATTTTCTCTTCTGCTAAGTCCCAAGCTTCAGCATTTAAAAAAAAAAAAAATTAACCAATCAACTTTAAATAGGCAGAACAAAGGTTACACAGTAAAGACAGGTGTCTTGGAGAATGTGCTCCTCTAGGCAGCAACTAGGTCTTGAGGGCCAGTAATTAGCATCAGAATACTTGGTACCAGATCAACCTCCAACAGGGAGTCAGCATCCATCCTGGCTGCAGACCTTCCAGTGTGGCTGCTTTAAAGGCCACACATGCTCTTGTCAGTAGCCTCTTACCCACTGCTCTATAGGTAAGCCCAATAAAGACATTGGTTAGCCAGGATGGACATTCATGGAATTTTACCTTAGTTTATCATCAGGACATTAGAAGGAGAGGTAGATATTGCTTATACTTCTGCCAGGGGAAAATTTATTTTATAATAATAATGTATTTTATATGAATGTGTGTGTGTATGTATGTATGTATGTATGTATGTATGTATGTATGTATGAATGTATGTATGTGTGTGTGTCTGAGTATACGTACATCCACCACATGAATGCAGGTGCCTATGGAGGTATTACAGGTGTTTGTGAGCTGCTGTGTGGATGCTGGGTGTTGACCTGGGTTCTCTTTAAAGGCAGTAAATGCTCTTAATCTTGGACATGTCTCTTCACCAATGGGAAAGAAGTTTTAGCAACACCATTTAGGTAAAGGCCTGTTACCCAGTTCCTTGTGTCAGAATCTTAACATTGTGTTCAATGCCTTCTTCACATCTTTGTGCAGGGCTTGATGTATTAAGCCTATTCAGTCTCCCAGAGATCTTACCTCTCAACCCTCTTCCAGGGTTTCCCCTTGCCGTCACTTAATCCATATGGAAATTCAACGGATGCCTTCTGAGTGTCATCATTCGCACTGCATCCCTGTACCATGACTCTATGTCTTAATATCATGAGGCAGAAACCTTGATCATGGCCATCAGGGGAAGAGCAGGGATTGGGGTAGGTGTGGGTCATTGCCCTTCCCTTTACAGTGGGAAAAGTTGAGTTGGGGCAGAATGTCTCTGGTATGGTAAGGATGGAGATGGCATCAATCTTCCAAGTTAGAGAACTTTTCCTGCAAAGTGTCCAATAATAAATATTTTGGGCCTTTCTTGTAGAAAATATATAAATATCTAATAGTGTTTATTATTAATACCTATAATTATTATGGCAGTATTATCTAACCTGTTACTGTAATCACCTTCCTCTCAGTAGCTACCAAGATCTCCAATTTGCCTTCCTACCTTGTTTTCTTTTCTCTCTCTCTCTGTCTGTCTCTCTGTCTCTGTCTCTCTCTCTCTTTCTTTCTAATGCCAGTAAATTTCTCTCAAGTCTCCAGAGTTCTCTTCTGAGTCTATTTTAAAAGTGTGTGTATGTGAGATTACATGTGTGGAGAGGTCTGCAGTGTGTGATGTGTGAGTAGGTTTCTGTGTGTAGGAGCAGACTTTAAGAAGTGGTGGGTTGTAGTGACACAGAAGAGGGATGGGGATGAGGGATAGGTTGTGGCTAGTTGTGCAGGTGGACGTTGCAACTGCGGGGGATACAAAGGGTTCATGGACAGTCACAACTTCTAGAGCAAGACCCAGCTCCCTTCCATCCATCAGTGTCTCTCCCACAGACCATAATCTAGCTCTCTGGACTCAGGGAGACAATTTCTGCAAAGAAATTACTTCCCATGGGAATCTTACCTCTGCACTTTTCACACAAGTTTTCAAACCAGATGCATGCATTCACTGTTTCTAGCCAGCAAACTGGACTGCATGCCCCCCCCCAAAGGAGGTCAGCCCTCTGAGACTATTCCCTTATAAATCTCGAGACTTACAGCAGGCATCCTGAAGTTGGCACCCCCTGAGCTCCTGCTTGGCCTTGCAAGTCCTTTAGGTTTTAGGATAAAGCAAGATGTTTGCCTGAGACAGAAGAGCTTTCTGAATTGCAGAATACCAAAATCAAGGGGGTAGAAAGTGCTGATGATACCCGGCCAAGAGAAGTCCTTATACAGAGTACCACCAGAAAGGAAAGTGAAACAGCTGGCTAGCCATTTTTAGCTAATCTCTAATATGTTTTTGGATCTGAGGTTCAGTTTTGTTTTTCTCTAAGAGAAGCATTTAAAGGAAATCACTACAGTTTTGTTTCACTTTCTCTTTCTTTCCTATTTATATCAAATCAAAGCTGCTTATCTCATTGTTTTTGTTTTGTTGTCCTAGAAATTTTTATCATAAAAGAGTATTGCACTTTTTCAATGGCCTTTTCTACTTATTTTCACCAATTAATTAACTTTAAACACAGTCCCTCTCCTTACTTTCCTCCCCTACATTGGTTTTGTTTGCTTGTGAAAAATTTAACCTCTTCTGAGATGACTCAGTGGGTAAACATACTCCCAGCTAGGACTGACAACTTGATTTTGATCCCTGGCATCTTCGTGATTGAAGGAGATAGATAACTGACGCTCAAGAGTGGTCTTTTTATATTCACACATGTGCCATGGCAAATACTCCTGCAAAATAAGTAAATAAAGTGTACATAAGCACACACAGAAAATATACATGAGCACACTTTATTTATTTATTTATTTATTTATTTATTTATTTATGAAAATCGTATTGATTTTTGTTTTATGTGTATACGTATTTGCCCAGCAGTATGTCTGTGCACCATGGGCATACAGTGCTCTTGCAGCCAGAAGAAGGCATTGGATCCTCCTTGGCCTGGAGTTATAGTCTGTTGTGAGTCACCATATAGAAGCTGTGAATCAAACCTAGGTAGTCTGGAAGAGTAGCTGGTACTCTCAACCACTAAGCTATCTCTCCAGTGCCATATTCTACGTTTGAAGCAAAATTTAGAAGCTTTCACTCAGAAGGATAAGTCTACACAATTGGCTAAAATAAAATTTTAGCCCTGATAAACTTATTGAATAGTGCTGGCTATTACAGCTATTGTGATGCACAAGGTTGTGCTACACATCCATTAACAAAATGACCATTTATTCATGGGCAATAGATAGAAGACCAGGGTTCCAAATGGCAAGATTGTCCACATAATAGGTTAAGCAGACAAAAGCCTAATATATAAACAACAGGAAACAATTCTATGTCCATTTTAGAATTGCTGCTATTTTAGCAGACCATGTCAGTGTTGGTATAGACCTGTGGTGGTACAGAAACATGGAGTGGTATCAATTAAGTCACATATTTAAGTTAAAATGTCAGAGGAAGGCAGACAGCAGCATAGGGGTTCAGATTGTCTTGTCTTTATCCAGAACCCAGCAGACAAATACTGTGCAGGTGCACGCAGAAGTTCTCAAACAGCCAGCGTGTGCACGCACTAGAGATTTTACTATCCTCATGCCTTGCTATTCCCTGTAGCACACTTAGATGCTACAGTACCAAAACATGTAACAGTGTTTTCAACAAAATCCTATATGTATCAGAACTTATACAATAGAAAAATGAGCCCATTTCAATAATGACCAGGTATATGCTTATTTTATGTGTATCCAGGACCAGAAATCATGCAAAATATACATTATTCCAGCGACTGTTTCTTGTCTTCCCACTTCATCCTGTATCAGTTGTTCTTTTAACCTCTACTCAGTTGAACAGAGAAATGGGTATTTGAACTCTGTTGTTGATGCTCTGAGAGCATGTACAGGTTAAGCCTGAAGTTAATTTTGAAGTTTGCCTAGCCAAAGTCAGTGTAGTGCTCACGGCTGGGTGGCTCAGG
Source organism: Acomys russatus (assembly GCF_903995435.1). NCBI lineage: Eukaryota > Metazoa > Chordata > Mammalia > Rodentia > Muridae > Acomys > Acomys russatus. The sequence continues at coordinate 32,150,899 of NC_067141.1, forward strand.
ATGCAGAGGGAGTTTGCCTTTTCTTGTTTTATTCCATCTATGGCCCCAAACCTGTGGGATGACTCCATATTTATGCTGTATTTTCTCCCTCACTCAAGTCCTTTCTGAAAAGACTTTCACAGTTATTTCTGGAGAATACTCAAGCATCTCCTAAGTGATTTAAATCCTGCCAAACTGAAAAGGAAGGCCATCCATCACAGATGCTGTCCCTGTCAGTGATCTATTGCTGTGAGGATGCACCATGAACAAGGCAACAACTATAAAAGAATGCATGTTCTTGGGGCTTGTACAGTTTTAGAGAGCCAGCACTTGATCATCATGGTGGGAAGCAGACAGGGAGCATTGGAGTAGTAGCTGAGAGGTTGACATGCTGAGCAGCAGACAGCAGGCAGGGAGAACATGAGGGGCAGGTGAGGTGGAGGGAGGGAGGGAGGGGGAGGGAGAGAGGGATGGAGGGATATATATATATATATATATATATATATATATATATATATATATAGAGAGAGAGAGAGAGAGAGAGAGAGAGAGAGAGAGGGAGGGAGGGAGAGAGAGACAGAGAAAGAGACACACACACACAGAGACAGAGAGACAGAGACAGAGAGATGTTGTCTGTGTGCCCCAGAGAGCAGATTGGTGTGCTCTTTTGAGACCTGAGAGTCCACTATCAGTGACACAACTCCAACAAGGCCACATCTACTCTAGCAAGACCAGGTCTCCTAATCCTTTTCCAACAGTTTCACTACTTGGGACCTAGCATTCAAACATATGAGCCTCTAGGGGACATTTTCATTCAAACTGTCACATAGGGTCATTGATAGTCTTAGATAACAATATTTAAATACTTGTCTATAGACATAGAAGTTAAGATACAGTCATTTTTTTGGGGGGGGGCAATTAGACTGTTTTGAAGTTTTATGAAGAAAGCATAACGCCCTTAGGATTCTGGGAGATTTCTTACTCAGAGCGACAGTACACTCATGACATCTTCAGCAAGGGTGAGAACTGTTAGGTTGGCCCAAGTCCCTGGCCAACATGGAGCCACATAAGCCACCAAGGCGGGTGAGCTGCGTGGGAACCAGCCCCTTTTGGAAGATGGAAACTGCGTGTTCAGCATTGTCTCAGCCATCTGATTCTTACTCTGTGAGAAGAGCCTGGCCGCAGCATCCTGTTTCTCCCCCGTGGCATCCTGTTTATCTTTTTATTTTTTAAAGCTGAAGAGTAGAACCAAACAAAGCACTTCTCATATTTAATATTAAAGCAAGCAAACCATGAAGGGCCTCTTACAGTTAGCTTAATGAAACACAAGTACAGTGAGGGAATATACCTGGTGTTATGCCCCATGGTCCTTGATCATGTGAAGGGAGTTGAGACTATTCCTCCTAGCCCTTTGCTTTTACCAGGAGATAATGTGGACATAGTAGGCATTCCCTTCATTCTTGCTTTCAAGTGCACTCACTTGTGATGGTTTATGCAACTTTTTTTTTTAAACAGGGTTTTTCTGTGTAGCCTTGGCTGTCCTGGACTCGCTTTGTAGACCAGGCTGGCCTTGAACTCATAGCGGTCTGCCTGCCTCTGCCTCCTGAATGCTTGGATTAAAGGTATGTGCCACCATACTCAGCTGTTCATGCAATTCTTTCTAGAAAGGTCACCTCATGGGAAAACCATTCTGCATTTTGCCCCATCCACAGTTCACTGTAATTTCACAGCTTTCTTAAATTTCTGCAACTGCGTGTCAGTTTCATGATGTAGATTTCCTAATACATATCTACCAAGTAGCATTTGTATTTGTGGGGCATGTGAATTTTGTGACTTGGGGAACCAGCCTGGAGCTAGGGTGAGGTTGAGATGCATCCAAACCCCAAATCTCAGCCTTGAGACCAGTAGGTGTGAGGATCGCTCCTTCCCTGTTCTGCGCTTGCATGCCCGATTCATGCAATCTTGCGATCTCCCCCTCTGCCACCTTTAAGGTAGTCAAATAGCCTGATAACCAGGACATGTCCAGCTTGCACTTTGAATTCCCTTCTATGCAAATGAAGCATTCACTGCACTCAGCCCCAGCCAACGATGTATACTCACCCAAAACCCCCTTTCTCCCAATAGAGCCATATCACTGCAGGAGCTGTATTGGAGACTTACTCCCAAATCAGGGTCCTTCTACTGTTTCTTTGTGTTTTCATGGATTTCTTTTAAAGGGACTTACTGATTTCCTCCTTAAGGACCTCTAGCATATCACAAAAGCCATTTATGGTCATTTTCTTGTGCTTCAGCTATGCTGTAATACTCAGGGCCTGCTGTGGTAGGGTGGCTGGCCTCCAGTGGAACCCTGTTGTCCTGGCTGTTACTGATGCCATTTTCATGCTGACATTTAGGCAAGTGGGTTTGGGAAGATTGTGATCACAGGTGCTGTTGATATCTGGTCTTGTCTTTGTGGGTGGATGCTTTGTTCCCAGATTCTTTGTCCTCTCTGGCTCTTAGAAGGGTGAAGGGGCTGTGTGTTTTCTGGTAGGAAATTGTTCTGGGATCCTGATAGGTGTGGCCCAATACACCGGTGGTTCCAGGTAAAATGTGTTTCTAGGTATTGCAAGCTGATAGCTAGGATTGGGTATTGGCTAGGAGGGGTGGGACTGATCGGTCCACTGGAGGGTGGAAAGCAGGGTGTTCTGCCAGGATCTGCTTAGTCCCCTGGGAATGAGAGCAGAGAGTGAGGAGTTGGCCAAAGCAGGTGATCTGCTACAGAGCTAGGCATGGGACTGGCCATAGGATCTGGAGGGACAGAGGGAGAGATGAAGAGCTGCAATCAGCTTACCGGCTTAGCTGGCTGGAGTGACCTGCCGATGCCCAAGGAATGCCTGTTGGAGTTGGGGGCTGGCATAAAGTGAAGCGTTGGAGCGGGAGGGAGTTTGGAGAGGAAGATTTGTGTGATCCACTCAGAAGGGATGGGCAGGGGAAGCAAGGCTTCAGCAGGTGGTCTGCCACAGAACTGGGCATAAGGCCAGGGATTGGTTTTGGAGGAGCAGAGGGAGAGGTGGAGATCTGCAGTTAACCTACCTGCTTCCATAGCTGGAGCTGCATCCTGTTATCATAATGACCAGAGGTTTTCTCTAAAAATTTCTGCTTAAGAGAGTTCCTTTTGTTCCGTCGTTTACAGCAGCTCCCCTTTCCCTTAGTGTTCCCAACTCAAGCCATCCTATGACAATCTAAACTCTCTTTTTTTGGGGGGGGCTGCTTTCCCTTCCCTTGAAGATAGCCCTGCAGTTCACATTTCAATAAAGCTCTCTTCTTTAGCCTTGGTGCTGCTCCAGTGGTCTCGCTCTCTCATAAACCTTACAAGAACAGCTTTAATTGATCATTCTGATACTTTCTCTCTCCAGAGCCCTTCCAAATGTGAGGTTCCTTATTATGGAGAAGATCCCATCCCTGCCTTCAATGACTCATTGAAAGGTTGCTTCCTTAGCCAGCTTGGTTCTCTGTCTTCCTCATCACTTACTGTACCAATACCAGAATAAGCCACATCCAGCACTCTGTTCATTCTTTCCTTCCCTCGTGCTGTTGCGTGTAAGAGGAAACTGCTTACATGGTACCTCACAGAAGACACACATTTCTGGAAGCCACAGGCTATGTCACCACACTCAACATCCCCCTGTTTTCTTCTATGAACAGAACCTCACACATATCAAGTGCTTAATCCATATTTATTATATGAATGATACCAAGAGCAAAACTGGGTGACTAGGTAGCTGTTTTCTATCTCACAAGTTCACAAGCAGAAAAACAAGTACATGCTGTTTATAGTAAAGCATACACATGGGTGCTGATGCCACACAATGCATAAATGCCATCTTAAATTTCCATCTTCTTTTTTTTTGATTTTATTTATTTATTTATTTTTAATTTTTTATTATTAATTTATTCTTGTTACAAATTTCCATCTTCTTAGGGAAGGCTAGCAGGGCTGAGCTAAATAATGTTATGGTGTTTGGGTTTAATCAAGTCCTGATACGTGCATGGCAGTGTCTACTTCTAAGCTCCACGTCTATATCCCTAAATGCGCTCACTGTGAGAGATATCCTCCTCGGTCTTTAGGAAAGGAAGAATCGGATGATGTACATTCAGAGGGAAGAGGCCTTATTTTGGCCTCTAGCTTTAATACTTGAAAGGCTGGATCTCTCTGGAATGACCCCGACGGCGGCTGTTTCCACTTGAACTCCTCCATGTGTCTGCCATGATGACTTGGGGATGGTCTATATGTACCTAGCAAACAGAGGCACAGTGAGACTTAGTAATGACGATGCAAGTAGAATGTGCTAACCTGTCGGACTCTGACACTGTGTGACTCCTCCTGCCTCTGGGCAGGGAGCCAGAAACAAGAAGACCCACTCTCTTAGGGGACATTCTTCCACCCACCAGAGAGCCCCCAGGACTTACATGCTTGGTTTTATGGTAGGAGAGTGTAGCTGAACATCTATGTGTCAGCACCAGGCAGATGATGATCATCCCGCTAAGGATCACTATTCCTGGGATCTGGAAGCAGAGAAAACAGAGAGGCCACGAATGCTGACCTGAAATGTCTGAGTTTGAACTGTGGATTTGCCATGGGCCACCTCTGAGGCTTTGGAAACTCCCAAATTCTTTCAGGCCCATAGTAAAAGGTCTTCAGGACAGATTAAAAAAAAAAAAAAAAAAAAAAAAAAAAAAAAAAAAAAAAAAAAGAAAAAGAAAAAAAAAGAAAAAGTTACTTTACTCCCTTACAGCCAGCGCTTCTGTAAAGAAGGATAACAATTACTGAGGCAAGCACCTTGGCAGGTTTCCCAGATAGAGAGAGGAAGCCCTGAGGGTGTGGTCTTGTACTGGGAGAAGGAAAAGGCTGGGACCCTGTTACCACCCAGAAAGAGATGGCCTACAGTCTGACAACTTGTCAAGACTACCTTGCAGAAGAGTCTGGAGCAGAGAGAGATGGTGAGGAGGGCCACAACTTGGTTTTCTAGTCAAGTTTAGCAATGCATACCTCTGGCTTTCTATTTAAACCTAAACTTCATGTTAGGACCCGAGAGATAGACTTGGGTGGGGCCCAGTCACTGGACCCCTTTGCTCTGCTTCTCAGTGAGGTTACAATGAATACATCGTTTCTACCTTTCACTATTACTTGTTTAATTGGTGTATTGAGGACTGGTAGCCGAGTCTGGATTGTTAGAGCCTGGACTCTGACCCTGACAACTCCAGGGACACTCTAGAGGGAAACAGAGAGGCTTCTCTGGCTAAGAGTGAGTAGGATGTGAGGCTATGGACAAGAGCAGACAGGAAAGTGAGATGGTTAGAGGAAAGAGGTGCCATGCGCAACACGGGGGAAAGCAACGCTACCGTGGAGAGAGCAGCATGTGCCACACCTCTTCCAAGGGAGAAGACTCCAACTATGAACAGGGTGCCTCATCTTCAGCAGAGGGTGGTTTTCTGGCCTGAATATAGACTTCTGCCACTGAGTGTATAGAGAAAGCTAGATCATTAAAAGGCCTGCTGGGCTGGGACAGTGATAATTTGAAAGGGGAGAGAGTTAAGACCTCTCCTTGGATTGAGAAAAATAGTCAGTGAAGTGATTTTCCCAAGGAGGAGACATTCAGGAGGAACTTACTCTCACTTCTCTCCAGGAATGGGCATGTGTGTGGATTTCCCACAACACCTGGGGAATCAGCTTCGTCATATGCCAGCCTAGTGCTGCCTCTTCCCTGCACCCCAGGCTTGAAATCAAGCTCCGTGGACTCAGACAGGAGATACCCACCCTGTAAGAACACTATTTTTCCTGGGAAAACAGACTCAGAAATAATAACAAACTTTGTACAAGCCTTTAAAAATGGAAGGTGACACTCATTCTCCCCAGTAAGCTTGGGCTCAGTACCTCCATGGGTCAGCTCATCCACTGTAGGTTTCCCACTGTTGATCAAGAGGTACTTACCACAGCCATCTTTCAGCCCTGGTTGACGGCCAGATTGCTGCTGGTCTTCTTAGGTTTCTATATAAAGCCTGAGAATGTCACTTTCACTTTCCCTATGAACAATTGCTTTGAGATAATTATTTGCTAAGCATGCGCAGACCAAAAAAAAAAAAAAAAAAAAAAAAAATTCCCCAAACTTGAAAGCAGTCTATGCAATTTGTTGGCCTATCACACACGCAAACAGGAAGATCCCCAAACACACCCTCAAGCAGCTGTTTTTCACCAGGGAAATTCCTTGCTTGAAAAATAATACAGTGCTGCCTGAGACAACTGCTTTGTCTTTAGCTATGGAAATAAGCAGACATGATATTTTAATGCCTTATAGCAAATGCTGATTTATTGTATAAGTAACATGGGTCAGTGGATGCTCTTCAGGGCTTTCTAGCGTGTGGCTCCTAGAACTAGCAGGCGTAAGCACTGGGAAGGCGCAGCATTTAAGCACACAGGTGGGAATTGAAGTAACACTGGAACACACTAAAAACTTTCAGAAGCCAGAGGATAGGAGAAGCCTACAGGAGACTCTCCTCAGAGTCCTCACAAGGACCCAGCCTTTAAGCAATGTGTTTGCAGACCTCCTGAGCTCAGACTTCCTGTCTCCAGAACCAAGGGACAAAATATTTAATAAGCTATCCTGTTTGTGTTACTCTGTTATCATAGCCCTCGCAAGCTCATAGAGTGAACATTCTTGTCTTTTAGTGACAGGGGAGCAGTTGTTGCTGGCACATCCAGCTGACTTGTAACATTGGGATTAACGGAGATGACATGAAAGTAAAAGAAAGAGGAGGGAATCCAGAGGCAGACTGCCCTTTAATCAGCACAGTGGAGGCCTTCAGACTCTACAGGTGAGGAGGCTGTGCATGGAGACAGAGGGCTTAGCGGTTTTATGGAGTAGAGAAGGAAACTTTTGCGGAGGAAGATTCCATCTGTAGCTCTTGAAGCTGTAAATACCGATGGAGGCTTGTCTGTTGACACTCCCAGGAGCTGTCAGGTTCCTAACTACCTGCAGATGTTACCAGCAAGTCAACTTCCCTGTGGGGAGTTTCGCAGCTTGTCTGAGTTATTTTTAAATTATTTTACTATGTTTCTTTTTTTTTTAACATATACATTTACATTATTACACATGAATAAAATAAACTACATACAGCAGGAAGAACCATGAGACAATTCACGAGTTACATAAATGTTACATTCATAGTGACTTGGTTGTTTGTATTTGTCAGACTTCAAGTAAACATCTTTCCTATCTTGTTGGGTCTAATTTCTGAATGAAATTCAATATCTATCATATTTCATCTCTGTGCTCCAACGTTATAGAGAGTGTTGGGTGACTGTTCAGACAGTAAATTGTCTCAGTTGCTTTTAAAATTCATTTTGGAAGCTGCTAACCTGCACTTCCAGTTCACTCGGGCATTTAAGTTTTATTCCTTCTCAAGTCTCTGATGGGGTTGAAGACCAGATAGTTTAGTCTTACAATCAAGTTTCCTTGGTTAGGGGATAAGATCTTTTCGTCTGAGGTTTTTAGGTCATTAACTCTTCCCAAGGGTACAGAGGAGAAATCCTTGAGCCAAGGACTCCTGTTGTAGGATCACTGAGGCACCCTGCTCCGTCTTTAAGTGCAATTTGTTTCCCTAGCTCTAATCAGGGCTCTAGGGCCACTATGACCAGAGCAGATTTGCATTCGATTTGTCCCTGCTTATTTTTTCACAGGAAAAGTCCTGTGACCTTTCCCCCACTACAACTAGGAAAGACTTCCCTGTCCCTATAAATTCTTTTCATTAGAATTCTTTGAATGTCTGGTAGAATTCTGCATTGAATCCATCTGGCCCTGGGCTACTTTTGGCTTTTTTTTTCCTTTGGCTTTTTATGACTGCTTCTATTTCTGTGGGTGAAATAGGACTGTTTAATTTGTTTATCTGATCTTGATTCAACTTTGGCAAGTGGAATCTATCAAGAAAATTGTCCCTTTCCTTTAGATTTTCAAATTTTGTGGCATATAGGCTTTTGAAGTAAGACCCAATGATTCTTTGTATTTCTTAAGTGTCTGTTATGTCTCCCTTTTCATTTCTGATTTTGTTGATTTGGATAGTGTCTCTCTGCCTTTTAGTTAGTTTGGCTAATGGTTTGTCTGTTTTGTTGATTTTCTCAAAGAACCAGCTCTTGGTTTTGTTGATTACTCCCAGATGTCTACTCCTCTTGGGTGTTTCTGCTTGTTTTTTCCCCAAGGCTTCCAGGTGTGTTGTTAAGCTGCCTATATAAGATATTTCCAATAACTTTCTAACTGGATTTCTACATGTAGAAAACCCCAAGTAGATCCATATTAATTACCATGCACAAAACTCATGTTCAAATGGATTAAAGACCTCAACATAAAACCAGATATACTAAATCTGTTAGAAGAAAAAGTGGGGAAGAGCCTTGAACTCATTGGCACAGGGAACAACTTCCTGAGCAGAATACCAACAGCCCAGGCTCTAAGGTCAACAATTAATAAATGGGACCTAATGAAACTGAAAAGCTTCTGTAAGGCAAAGGACACTGTCAACAGGATAAAGAACAGCCTACAGACTGGGAAGAGATTGTCACCAACCCTACATCTGACAAAGGGCTAATATCCAAAATATATAAAGAACTTGAGAAATTAAATACCACCAAACCAAATAACCCAATTAAGAAATGGGGCTCACCCTATTCAGATCTAGCCAATGGACAGCACATTCTCCACAGTTGTGTGGAGAGCAGGGATTGACTCAGACATGAACTCTGGTACCCCCTATTTGACCACTTCCCTTTGGTGGGGAGACATGGTGACACTCAGAGGAAGAGTAAGCAGACTACAAGGAAGAGATCTGATAGGCTGTGATCGTTTGGTGGGGGAGGAGGTCCCCTTTTGTCACAGACCTATGGGAGGGGAATAGGATGAAAGAGGAGAGGAGAGAATGGGAAGATACAAGTGAGGGGATAACAATTGAGATATAATCTGAATAAATTGCTTAAATAAATAAGAAACGGGGTTCAGAGCTAAACAGAGAATTCTCAACAGAGAAATAGTAAATGGCCAAGAAACACTTAAAGAAATGCTCAACGTCCTTATCATTAGAGAAATACAAATCAAAACGACTCTGAGATCCCATCTTATACCCATCAGAATGGCTAAGGTTAAAAAAACAAAACAAAAGAAAAAAAAAAAAAACCCAATGGACAGCACATCAGCACATGCCGGCAAGGATGTGGAGAAAGGGGAACAGTTCTTCATTGCTGGTGGGAGTGCAAACTTGTGTAATCACTTTGGAAATCAATCTGGTGCTTTCTTAGAAAATTGAGAATAGTGCTACCTCAAGACCCAGCTATTCCACTCCTTGGAATATACCCAAAAGATGCTCCACTACACAATAGGGACATATGCTCAAACATGTTCATAGCAGCTTTATTCATAATAGTCAGAATCTGGGAACAACCTAGATGTCCCTCAGTTGAAGAATGGATAAAGAAACTGTGGTACATTTACACTATGGAATACTACTCAGCTATTAAAAACAAGGAAATCTTGAAAATTGCAGGCGAATGAATGGTACTAGAAATGATCATCCTGAGTGAGGTAACCCAGACCCAGAAAGATACACCTGGCATATACTCACTTATAATTGGACACTAGCCCAATAGGGATGTCCCCTGAAAGTCTTCACTTAGCAGGAGATTGGGATAGATGCAGGGACTCCCCATTGGGACTCCAGTTGAGAGAGGCATGGGAGAATGGGGAAACAGAAGGATCCAGAGCATCCTAGAAACCTACAAGAAGACCATCAAGGCTGGTGGATCTGGACCCAGGGGTTATGCTCAAATTACTGTACCAACCAAGGACAATACATGCAGTAAACCTAGAACTCCTATTCAGTTCTAAATGATGGACAGCACATTCTCCACAGTTGTGTGGAGAGTGGGGACTGACTCTGATATGAACTCTGGTACCCACTATTTGACCACTTCCCCTTGGTGAGGAGGCCTGGTGATACTCAGAGGAAGGGGAAGCAGGCTGTCTGGATGAGATCTGATAGACTGTGGTCATATGGTGGGGGAGGAGGTCCTCCTTCTGTCATAGGTTTAGGGGAGGAAAATAGGGTAAAAGAGGGAGGGAGGGGGAACAGGAAGATACAAGTGAGGGTATAACAATCGGGATGTAATCTGAATAAATTAGCTAAAAAAATAAAAATTTAAGAAAAAAATTCTCCTTATTCCCAGTGTCATTTGCTACCCTGGGCTATTCAAGTGTGCCTCAGATTGTAATTCTGCTTTTTATTTATTCATAAGTGATTTTTTAAAAAAAAATTAGTGATTCATATCTCTATTTTAAAAAAGGTTTTTTTTTTTTTTTTTGTTTTTTGTTTTTTTTTTGTTTTTTTTTTTGTTTTTTTTTTATGTATACAATGTCCTGCCTGCATATGTGCCTGCCCACCAGAAGAGGGCACAAGATCTCATTACAGATGGTTAGGAGCCACCATGTGGCTGCTGGGTATTGAATTCAGGATCTTTGGAAGAGTAGTCAGTGCTCCTAACCTCTGAGCCATCTCTTCAGCCCCCTCATATCTCTATTTTTAAGTTGACTTTGGAGACTTCCTTCCTGGTTTTTAAAAGAGTTTTACCCAGCAAAGCACAGCTGTCCATAGGGTGTGGCGGTTTGAATGAGAGTGGCCTGCTTGGTATGCTAGTCAATCTTTAAAGCACACATACAGTATTTTAAAGGCTGTTATGCTTCCCAATATAGTAAATAAAAATTTCTCAGAAACATTCCTATGAACCATGGTTTAGAAGTCCAATTAGAAACAGAAATTTGATCATGTAAGGCTTGAACATCAATAGTCAAGTGTCATGTAACCATCTTTGCCTGGGGGACAATATAATCAACAACGGGGGCACTCAAGTTCTAAAAGTCATTGACTTAAACAGAAATATCATTTTATTTCTGGTTAACAAGGTGAAGTATAGGACAATTAGACACATAAATCCAATATGCTTCAGTAATTTATTTATCAAGACCATATGCTAATAAAGACATTTTATAAATATCTGATATATTTTAAAATGCCCTATAGTTTTATATAGTTAAAAGCTGTTTTTGTAATATCAAAATAAAGCACCATTTTAAGAGCGAAGTTGGGAGGGGAATAGAGTGAAAGAGGGAGGGAGGGAGGAACAGGAGGATACAAGTTAGGGGATAACAATTGAAATGTAATCTGAATAAATTAATTAAATAAAACAAAAAGAAAAAAGAAAAAAAGAGTGAAGTCACAGAACATAACCATTTATATAAGACAAAACCAAATTTTAACAGTGAAAACAATCTTTAAAATCAATTCCAAGTGTATTTTTTTGATGTTATAAGGTTTGTTTGCCAGCAAGAAAAGTTCTTGCACACCAACAGATGGAGGTACATCTTTAATGACTCATTAACCAAGCATAGTTTTAAATCTTATTTTTTTTTATAAACCCGGCTTTTAAGAAAGGACAGGAATTATGTAAAATCTTATCTCAATTTAAAAGTACCTTTGGAGACCTGTTTGTTTAATTGGCTCATGCCATTTGTTGTTCAGAATAGCTCCAGCCTTAAGTTGTGAGTTTAAGTTAACTTTTTTTTTTTTTTTTACAGATGTTAGAGATTTTTTAACCATATCCAATAATTTACAAGCCAACAATCCATAACCAAAATAAACAGAACATAGTAAATGTATAAATTTAAAACCAGTCAGAAATAAACATTTAGTGGTCATATACATTTTTCTTTTCTTAAGATTTAATTATTTGTTATTATGTATACTGTGCTCTGCTTGCATGAACACCTGCAGGCCAGAAGCAGGCATCAGATCATATTATAGATGGTTGTGAGCTACCATGTGGTTGCTGGGAATTGAACTCAGAACCTCTGGAAGAGCAGTCAGTGCTCTTAACCTCTGAGCCATCTCTCTAGCCCCAGCCACATACATTTTTATATTTAAAATAGACAAAACTTTTCTTACCTTTTCTAGGCATAGTTTTAAGGGAAGAGCATTTTGTTACCTATTGAATCCAAGTCTCATGGGCATAGAGGTTTTTTAGCAGAACTAGCCATCAGCTTCCTTACCTGAGAAGCTGCTTGTGCCCCTCTAAGAGCATTTTGTACAGATCAGGTGTCTCTGGGCCTGCGGCCAGCTTGATCCAGGCAGAAGGTGGGGCCTTCTCCAGCAGTGCTAGACTCCCAGCTGCAGGAGCAGGGCTTGAAATGAGTTAACCTTAGTCAAGATTGGCCTTTTCCTCAGAAGATGAAACACAGAGCACAGTCAAGCAAGTAAACACAACTAGAGACATAAACTGATATACATGGACAGACACAGACAAAACCAAGTTTCAAAGACAGACAGAGTGCTGCATGTGCGGACTCTAGGATGAGAGTTCCACCCAAGTCCGAAGGGATGGATTGTAATCAATTCCCCTTAGACCAGCAAAGAATCAGAATGTCTTCCATCTCTCTTTTGACTGGAAGGAGCATGGCTTCAACCAGTTTCCCTTTCCTGAGTCACCAAGGATCTAGACCGTACCAAGACCAAACCAAGAAACCAAGAAAAACCAAGAAAAGAAAACTTATTTCTTTACATAAGAGCTGGCCATTTGGTGTCATTCAGTTATCAGACTGAAGGGTAGTCAAGGGTGGTGGGCAATCATGGTAGGGGCTCCAAATGTTGTAGTACAAGAATTGCCACAAACCACCAATCTCAGTGAGATATTGATGGTTTATTGAGTGAATACACACCCCAAGACAAGGCTGATTGCAATAAAGGCTACAGAAAGAACTTGGGAGCCTGTGATGCTGGCCTGTTTCTAAGGCAGGCCTTTTATAAGGGGGGAAAAAAAAAAGGCTAACCAGGTAGGAAGCAAGGGGAGGGCAGCATTACATCATTTTAATTAGCTAAACACAAGAAGAATCGAATTTGTTCTGAGTACATTGTATCCAGGTAGCTAGACAAAGCGTTTTAACCTGATTGGTTAGGATATAGGCTTGGAGACTTTCCAGTTCCCCTTCATTCCAGGAGAAAGGAACATAGCATGGTATTATGGTTTTATTCAAGTAGAACATATATCTTTAATTTAAGGAGAATGTTCAACAAGTATTGATTGTAAGTAAAAGGCTATTTAAGCTCCCAGGCTGATAGAGCCTGAGAACCTGAACTTAATTTCACCTCATGATCAAAATGAGACCTAGAAACAAAATGCCTTCTGTTATGCTAAAGATGAAAGCAGGTGTTAACAGAGTAGCTACAGTTTATAGCAGTTTACAACAAGGATGAGCCAAAGAATGAGAGGAACCATAAGATTAGAACATATTGATAGAGTTAGTTTAAGTCCAAGCAGAACAATTTAGTCAGAAGCTGAGAGAGGCCAATTTGAATCACTCAGTTTGCAGAGGAGTTTTGAGACAGAGACCTGAGTTGAACTAGCCAGCCAGAGTTCAGAAAGACCTAGAAAGGGTGAGCTTATTCATCACTAAGTCTCAGAGGCTGAAAATATTTTAGACCTATATTAGATTGTACAGAGACTACAAGCTTCCAGGACGAGGCCTAGGTGAGCAGACAGAGGCAGTAAGTCTCCAAGATGACAATCAAACCAGACAAGTAAAAGTTGCCTTAACATCTCTGCCTCTAACTTGTGAATCAGGGTATATACTTTTAACTACTGCCCCAGTGCCATGTCTGCCTGCTTGCTGCCATGCTCCCCACTACGATGATCATAGAGTATAAAACTATGAACCCCAAAATTAAGTGCTTTAAAAAATAATATGCCCTGGTCATGGTGTCTCTTTAGAGGAACAGAAAACAAAAACAAAACAAAACAAAAAAACCTAGACAGGTGGAGGAGACCAAGTTGACAGGTGGCAGGTCACAGAGCTATCATTAAACATCCATCTTGTTCTCCTGCCTATTTCTGTCACAGAGAACTGGAGCAGGCTCTCTCTTCTAGATACCCTGGCCTCCTTGCATGCTTATGGCCTCCCCCCCCACACCCCTTGACTTCCTTTTTCTTCCCATGTCAGGCCTGAGAGGTACTTCTGCAGAGCTGTTTCCCAAATTCTTCCCCCTTGATTAGGGAGAACAGTTAGCTTTTGCTTTCACTGTCAGCACTCTGGCCAGACACTGGGATCCTAATCTTGTTTCCTCCACATATCCTCTCCTGAGAGCTCACAGCATTTCCTTTGATCTGTCCTGTGTCCCTGAACCATAGTGACCATTACATTATTCTTTCTCATAAGCCTTTGAGCACTTAAGAGTGGGACATGGTTGCCATCTGTATGTGCAGGTACTTGGTGATTGTGTAATGACTGAAGAGAAGACTAAGTCTGGTGGGATTTACACAGGAGCTGCTGAGTCTGACGGAAGGACCAGGGCTACACACTGTGGGGAGGAGGGTGAAGGGCTTTTAGAACAGAGGCGCATTCTTTGTATGCTGGAGACTCTCATAGGGCTTGAAATAGGCATAACACAGCAGATGAGGGTATTCTAAGTCTAGAAACTTAGGACATCTTTGCACTTATAGGAAATCAATTAAAGACTCTGAAAGAGCTTCCAAGGATTTCATTTGTTGGAATTTACCACTTAATAAATGAAAACAGGGACGTCTGAGATGTATGTTAGTTAATTAAAACTGTGTATTTCATGTCAACATAGATAAGCGTCTTTAATGAAAAATAATTATTTCCCCAATAAAAATTTAGTAAGAAGAGAATTAGATTTTTCTTTTAGCAGTTATAGAGGAGGAGAAATATTTTTACATCTTTTAACACTAGGTTCACAAGTGAAGCCTCTGAACAAAAGACAGGACAGGAGAAAAGCATATGCATCTATTTACTATGATTTTTCTCTTGACATTTGTAGGAAACCAAAGACAATACAATGTGAGTAAATGTGGGTGTTTATGTGCTTGGTTTATTGAAAATGTGGATAGTCATGAACTGGATAAAAAAAAAAAAAAGATGATCTGGGACTGGAGAGAAGATTCAGTAGATAAGAGCACTGGCTGCTGTTTCAAACATTTCAGGTTCGAAGCCCATTTGGTGGCTCATAACCAGTAGTGTATAAGAGAAAAATATTATAATCTCAGTTTCAGGGGATCTAGTGCCCTCTTGTGGTACCACAGGGACTGCATGCATGTGGCACACATGTAAATGAAGGCAAGACATCCCATACACATAAAATAAAAATAAGTAACATCTGAAAAAATTTTAAAAGGTGATCTTTTAAACTTAGCATGACCTGTTTGCTTAATATCTTCTCTGTATCTTCAGATAGCAAGGTGCTTCTGCTCTGAGCATGGACATGGGCCTTGAGTGAGTGAGCGTCTCAAAGGAAGGTAGGGGTGACTTTCCTGCTTACTGCGTTTCTCATGTGCCTGATGACACATGCTTGCCCTCCAGGCTGTGTCAGGGGTAGGCTGACACTCTCATGACATGGGTCTTAAGCTGGAACAGTCAATGGCTGGCCACTCCCACAATGTTTGCACTACCTTTACCCCAGCACATCTTGCAAGGAGGAAATATTGTAGGTTGAAGGTTTTGTGGCTGGGCTGGGTCCCAATCCCTCCCTTGGAGTTCTTGCCTGGTTGGAGGAGATAGCTGGTTTAGGCTCTGAATCCTCCATTGCTAGCAGTCTTACCAGGGTCACCCTGTAGATTCCCAGGCGTTTCATTGTACTGCGTTTCTAGCTGGTCCCCAAGATTCCCCTCAGTTCCAGGTGTCTCTCCCAGTACTCTCTCCTTCCATCCTACCCCCCACCTGATACCTCCTGTTTCTGTCCTCCTCCCCCAGTCTTACCCTCACTATTCTATTCCCTCTTCTCAGGGAGATTCATGTGTCCCCTTTGAGCCTTTCTTGTTACTCAGCTTCTCTGGGCCTGTGGATTGTAGCATGATTATCTTTTATTTTATAGCTAATATGCACTTATAAGTGAGTATATACCATGCTTGTTCTGGGTCTGAATTATTTCACTCAGAATGATTTTTTTTCTAGTTTCATCCATTTGACTGCAAATTTCATGACGTTATTTTTTTAACAGCTGAGTAATACTTCATTGTGTAAATGTACCACATTTTATTTATATATTCTTCGGTCGAGGAACATCTAGATTGTCCAGTTTGTGGATATTATAAGTAAGGCTGCTATGAAAATAATTGAACAAATGTATTTGTAGTAGGATGGAGTGTTTTTGGGTATATGCCCGAAAGTGGTATAGCTGGGTTTTGAGGTAGATTGATTCCCAATTTTCTAAGGAAACACCATCTTGATTTCCATAGTGACTGTACAAATTAGTACTCCTACTATCAATGGAGGAGTGTTCCTCTTGCTCTGTATCCTTTAAAGCATGAGCTGTCACTTATATTTTTGATTTTAGCTATTTTGACAGGTATAAGATGGAATTTCAATGTTGTTTTGATTTGCATTTCCCTGATGGCTAAGAATGTTGAACATTTCTTTAAGTGCTTCTGGGCTATTTGAGATTCCTCTGTTGAGAATTCTGTTTAAATCTGTACCTGGCTTTTAAATTAGAATATTTGGGTTTTTTTTGATATCTACTTTCTTGAGTTCTTTATATATTTTGGATATCAATCCTCTATCAGATGTGGGGTTGGTGAAAATATTTTCCCTTTCTGTAGGTTGCCGTTTGGTCTTTTGACAGTGTTCTTTGTCTTACAGAAGTTCTCTTTAGGAAGTTGTCTCCTGTGCTAGTTCATTCAACGCTATTCCCTAGTTTCTTTTATGTCAGGTTTAGTGTGTCTGGTTTTATGTTGAGGCCCTTGATCCATTTGGGCTTGAGTTTTGTGCAGGATGGTAGATACGGATCTGTTTGCATTCTTCTACAGCAGATATCCAGTTAGACCAGCACCATTGTTGAAGATGTTTTCTTTTCTCCACTTTATATTTCTGGCTTCTTTGTAAAAAATTAGGTGTTCATAGGTGTGTGGATTTGTATCTGGATCATCAATTTGATTCCATGAATCAACCTGTCTGTTTTTATGCCAATACCATGTTGTTCTTATTATTATAGCTCTGTAGTACAGTTTGAGGTCAGGGATGGTGATACTCTGGGAGTTCTTTTATTGTACAGGATTTGTTTTAGCTGTCCTTACTTTTTTTTTTCTTCACTAGATGAAGCTAAGTATTATTTTTCCAAGGTCTGTAAAGAATTGTGTTGGAATGTTGATGGGGATTCTGTTGAATCTATAGATTGTTTTTGGCAAGATGGCCATTTTTTTTTTTTACTGTTAACCCTACCAATCCATGAGCATGGTAGATCTTTCCATCTTCTGGTATTGTCTTCAATTAGTTTTTTCAAAGACTTGAAGTTTTTGTCATTCAGGTCTTTTACTTGCTTGGAGTTACTCTAAGATATTTATTATCATCATCATCATCTCCCCCTTTTTACATAATATTTTTATTGATTGTTTGGAAATTTCATATCATGAATCCTAATCACACTAATTTTGTTGGGTCTGGAGTCATGCAAATGAAACACCAAGGACACTCTCTAGTGGAGCAAAGAGTTTATTTTCCAGGCAACAGGTATTGTTTCCAGGGACACAGCCTCAAGGTTGGGAGTTGAAGCTGTGACAAAAAGAAAATTTGTCACAGTCTTTTTGCAAGCAAACACATGAACAGAAAGGCATGTACCAGAAGGAGACTTATTTGGACCAGTCTTGTTTGGACTGGTCAGGACCAGATGCTCATTATTTTTAACAAGGTAGGAATTGGCAGGATGTGATAAGGACCAGTGGCCTGCCCCTTAAATAGATTTGAGTCTTTCCCCTCCCCCTCTCCCTCCCACCCCTACCCACTCCCCCAGCCAGAAGCCATCAGTTGTGGAGAGCTAATTTGAGCATCCCTGTTTTAAGAGTTCTCTTTGGTGGCTTCCTGTTTGTGCTGCTACTTTTCTGGGGGGTGGGAGTGGGGGTTGTTACAGAAGCTTCCATGTCTCTCTTTCTTAACTATGCATCTGCAATCTTCTATATCACTTGAAAAAGTAGCTTCCTTGCTCTTTACAGTCAGTGGGTGTAGGAACCAGGCCCGACTGGGCTGCCTGCCTGTCTTGCTGTTTTCATGTCCTGTTTCTAGCAGCTTCTGTGTCTGTGTTTATGTTGGTCAGCTGGTCATGTTTACTGCTCTGAGAACGCACCCCTCCCCTCCTCGGGACTTTTCCTCCTGTGTGCAATTACCTCCTGAGGGATTTCACCTGCGAGTGGCACTCCTGTTTTGCTGCCTATAAGAAGGCTCTTTGAACACTGAATAAAGGTTGGAGGTTGTTGCTGTTGCTGCTGCTCTCTTAGCATGAAGGACCCCCTGTGTTATTGTGTGTGTATGTGTGCATGAGTTAAATCCGCAGTCCCTCGCCCTTGACTCGGTACCGCGGTGGCACGGGCGCCACAAGTGGGAGTGTGGATCATGGGCTTCCACATGGTTTCTATTGACAGTTCAGACCATGAACACAGCCCCAGGCTGCAGTTGGTCCACACTCTGACAAGGCCCTCAGGGGCAGCCTGAGTACAGACATTACCATGGCAGACAGGCTACTCACATCACTATGTCCTCCCAGAAGCAGCCTGACCCACTGACATTAACATTGCTTCAGAGGGCAGCTCAGACCAGTGACATCTGCATGGCCTTTGGTGGTAACATGGGCCAAGGACATGAATATGGACCCCCAGATGCACTAGGACCTCTGTCCGAGACACGGCCCTCTGCGGTAGCACAGATGCGGGACACCACCATGGCCTTAGGTGGTAGAGCAGGCCACACATATCAGCCTGCTTCTCACTGCCTTTATATCCTGTCATGTCTTCAGCTCAGCCTCTCTCCATAGCATATAAAGCTTATTTTAATTTTTTTTCCCATTTCTCCATCACATATTTGTGGATTGTAGTGGTGCTTGCTGCCTGCAACACAAAGTTAGGGTGGCCTAGGTGGCTTCTGCTGCTGGTGCTACAAATGTGGGGCAATGTTTTATATTATTTATTGCTATTTTGAAGGGTGATATTTCCCTAATTTCTTTCTCGGGCATTTATTGTTTGTATAAAGGGGGGCTACTGATTTTTTTGAGTTAATCTTGTATGCAGCCACTTTGCTGAAGGTGTTTATCAGCTGTAGGAGTTCCCTGGTAGAATTTTGAGATCACTTATGCATACTATCATATCATCTGTGAATAGCAATACTTTGACTTCTCTGTTTCCAATTTGTATCCCCTTGATCTCCTTTAGTTGTCTTGATGCTCTAACTAGAAGTTCAAGTACTATATTGAATAGATGTGGAGAGAGCAGACAGCCTTGTCTTGTTCTGGATTCTGTGGAATTGTTTAAGTTTCTCTCCATTTAAGTTGATGTTGGCTGTAGGCTTGCTGTATATTGTCTTTATTATGTTTAGGTATGTCCCTTCTATCCCTGATCTCCAAGACTTTTAACATGAAGGGTGTGGATTTTGTCAAAGGCTTTTCTAGCATCTAACCAGATTATCATGTGTTTTTTTTTTCTTTCACTTTGTTTATATGTTTCGGATGTTGAATCATCTCTATATTTCTGGGATGAAACCTACTTGGTCGTGGTGGATGGTATTTTTTATGTGCTCTTGGATTTGGTTTGTGAGTATTTTATTGAGTCCTTTTGTATCAGTATTCATAAGGGAGATTGGTGTGAAATTGTCTTTTTTGGTTGAATTTTTTGTTTTAGGTATCAGGGTGACTGTGGCCTCATAGAATGAGTTTATCAGTGTTCCTTCTGTTTCTATTTTGTGGAAGAATTTGAGGATTATTGGTATTAGCTCTTCTTTGAAAGTCTGGTAGAATTCTACACTAAAACCATCTGGTCTGGGATGCCTTTTTTTTTTTTTTTGACTTTTTTCTTTTTCTTTTTTTGGTTTTTGAGACAGGGTTTCTCTGTGTAGCCTTGCCTGTCCTGTACTCACCTTGTAGACCAGGCTGGCCTTGAACTCATAGCAATCTGCCTGCCTCTGCCTCCTGCGTGCTGGGATTACAGGCGTGCACCACCACTGCCTGACTGTTCCTTGTTGGGGGTTGGTCTGGTGCTTTGTGTATTCAGATGCTAAATTTTGGACCCCAAGATCTGGTTGCAGTTTAGAAGAGTGTATTTCCTCTTACACTGAACATGGTTGTATAAACAGTCTCTGATTGGTCAATAAAAAGGCTAGACAGCCTACAGCTAGGCAGAAGAGAAGTAGGCAGAGAGGGACCACCAGGAGAGAGAACTGAAGAAAGCTGGAGAGTGAGGAGGAATAAGAAAGAAGACAATGGAAAGAAAGCATGTGGCCTGATGGAGAAGATGTAGCCTAGACAGGACCAATTTTGGCAAGTAACTTGGGGTAGTAGCTGGGAAAGAGCGAGAATAGCATAAAAAACTAATATAAAAGGTATCTGCCTAGTTGTGCTTAAAGCTTGTTTGAATATCATTAGGCCTCTGTCTTAATTACCTGGGTTAGAAGAAAACCTTACAATTAGTAAAACTTCTACAATACCTTCTATCTCTTTAGGGTTTATAGGTCTATTTAAATTGTTTATTTGGTTTTGATTTAACTTTAGCAAGTGGTATCTACCAAGAAAATAGTAGATTTTTTTTTTCTTCGAGACAAGGTCTCTCTGTGTTAGCCTTGGATGTCCTGGAGTCACTTTGTAGACCAGGCTGGCCTCGAACTCACAGTGATCCGCCTGCCTCTGCTTCCGGAGTGCTGGGATTACAGGCGTGTGCCACCATGCCCAGCTGAAAATTGTAGATTTTTAAAAAAGCTTTTTAGTTTTTTTTTTTTTTTTTTTTTAAGATTTTCCAATTTCTTGACCTAATGATTCTTTGAATTTCCTTTTTGTCTATTGTTATGTCCTTCTTTTCATGTCTGATTTTGTTAATTTGGATGTTCTGTCTTTGCCTTTTAGTTAGTTTGGTTAAGGGTTTGTCTATTTTGTTGATTTTCTCAAAGAACCAACTCTCTGTTTCATTGATTCTTTGTATTGTATTGTTCTCTTTGTTTCTATTTTATAGATTTCAGCCCCAGTTTGATTATTTCCTGCCATCTACTCCTCTTGGGTGTGCTTGCTTCTTTTTTTTCCCCTAGAACTTTCAGGTGTTGTATTAAGTTGGTAATGTAAGATCTCTCTAATTTCTTTATGAAGGCACTTAGAACTATGATCTTTCCTCTTAGCACTGCTGTCATTATGTCCCACAAGTTTAGGTTTATTGTGGTGCATTCATTTTTATTGAATTCTGAGACATTTTTAATTTAAAAACATTTTTTTTTGCCTTGACATAGAAGTCATTCAGCAGGGAGTTTTCAAATTCTATGAGTTTATAGGTTTTTTTGTTGTTTCTGTTGTTTTAAATCTAGCTTTAAATCCATGATGGTCTGACAGGATATAGGAAGTTATTTATATTTTTTTTGTATCTGTTGAGACATGCTTTGTGACCTAGTATGTTGTCAATTTTCAAGAAAGTTCTGTGAGGTGCTGAAAAGAGGAACATTTTTTTATGTTGGGTAAAATGTTCTATAGATATCTGTTAGAGCCGTTTGAGTCAATACTGTCTGTTTAGCTCCATTATCTTCCTGTTTAGTTTTTGTCTGGATGATTTGTTCATTGGTAAATGTGGGGTATTGACATCTCCCACTATTAATGTGTGAACTTCAGTGTGTGACTTAAGGTTTAATAATGTTTCTTTTACAAATGTTGGTACATTTGTATTTGGGGCACAGATATTCAGAACTGAGACATCATTTTGGTGGGTTTTTCCTTTGATGAGTGAGAAGTGTCTTTCCCCATCTCTTTTGATTTGAAGCCTATTTTGTTAGATATTAGAATGGCTACACTTGCTTGCTTCTTGGGTTCATTTGCTTGGAAAATATTTTTTCCAACCCTTTACTCTGAGGTAATGCCTATCTTTAATGTTGAAGTATGTTTCTTGTTTGCAGCAAAAGGATGGGTACGATTTTTGCATCCATTCTGTTAGCCTGTGTCTTTTTATTGGGGATTGAGTCTATTGATATTCAGAGATATTAATGATCAATGATTTTTAATTCTTGCTATTTTGTTGTTATTAGTGGTGATGGTAGTGTGTGTGTGTGTGTGTGTGTGTGTGTGTGTGTGTGTGTGTGTATGTGTGTATGTGTTTGCAGGTGTGCCAGTACTTCCTTTCTTTTGGTTTTGTTGGTGTGAGAATATTTATTTTCTGTATTTTCACGGCTGTAGTTAAGCTCCTTGGCATGATATTTTCCTTCTAGTACCTTTTGTAGGGGTGCATTTGTGCATAGATATTGTTTAAATTTGATTTTGCTATGGAATATTTTGTTTTGTCTATCTATGGTGATTGAAAGTTTTGCTGGGTATAGTAGTCTCAGCTAGTATCTGTGGTCTCTTAGCGTCTGTAAGACATCTGCCCTGGACCTTCTGGCTTTAGAGTCACTGTTGAGAAGTTGGGCGTGATTCTAATAGGTCTGCCTTTATATGTTACTTGGCCTTTTTCCTTTGCAGCTTTTACTATTCTTTTTTTTTTTTTTTTTGTTCTGTGTGTTTAGTCTTTTGATTATTATGAGGCAAGGAAACTTTCTCTTCTGGTCCAATAATTTTGGTGTTATGTAAGTGTCTTGTAACTTTATAGGCATGTCCTTCTTAAGGTTAGACAAATTTTCTTTTATGACTTTGTTAAAAATATTTTCTGGGTCTTTGAGCTGGGATTCTTCTTCTTCTATTTCTATTATTCTTAGGTTTGGTTTCATTATGACTCAGCTTTCCTGGGTGTTTTATGTCAGAGCTTTTTAGATTTAACATTTTCTTTGAGCAATGTGTCAATGTCTTCTATCATATCTCTTATGCCTGAGAGTCTCCTTTCCATTTCTTGTATTCTGTTGGTGATTTTTGCATCTGTAGTTTTTTGTTTGCTTATGTAGGTTTTCCATCTCCAGGATTCATTCAGTTTATGGTTTTTTTTTTTTTATTGCTTTTATTTCCATTGTCAGGTCTTGAACAGTTTTATTCATTTCTTTTACCTGTTTGTTTAATTTTTCCTAGATTTCTTTGGGAGATTTACTCATTTCCTCTTTAAGGACATCTATCATCTTCATAAAATTGGTTTTAAGGTTATTATTTTGTTCTTTGGCTGTATTAAAATATCCAGGGCTTGCAGTAGTGGAAGTGCTGGGCTCTGGTGGTGCCATATTGCCCTGGCTCTTGTTGATTGTGTTCTTATACTAGCCTCCAGGCATCTGAGTTTGGGGTAATTATAGGTTTAGGTGCCAATTTCTAAGTTTATCTTTGTTGGGTGGATTTTTTTCCCCCTTGGTTTCTGTTTCCTTTCTGGTCTTTTGGCCCTAATGGCCTACGGTTCTTGTGAACTACAAGTCATTAGGTCTGGCAGGATGTCTCCATTGGGGTTTTGATGGCTTGTATGACTTCTGGGGTTTTGGATGCCAGCATTGTCTCTGGGGTTCTGGGGTTTTGAGAGGTGGTGTGGCCTCTGGGGTTCCAGGTACCAGCATTGTCTCTGGTAGAGTGGGGGTTTTCTGGGTTCCTGGGTACTGGCATGGCCTCCTGTAGAGCAGTGGGCTTCTGCAGGAGCTGTGGGATGGGATGTGGAGACAAGAGGACACTATTAGAGAAGCCACATGGGCTCTAGGTGGTGTTGGTGATCTGTGGGTGAGCGCCTTACCTGGGGTTTCAAGTGCCAGCATGGTTTCTGGTAGAGCAGTGGGCTTCTGTTAGAGTTGTGGGACACAATAGAGAGACAAGGGGAAGGGGGTGCTGTTTGGGAAACTGCTCCATTATCAGTTTTGACCACTGATCTCTCAGCATTGCTGATCTCATCCTTCCTTGTTGAAAACTGGATTGCCCCAACTTACATGTTGTTTTCTTATACATCTGAAATCATACCAACAGAGTTTACATAGTCTGTCTTATAGGCTGAATGTTTGTATATCCCCCTAAGGCATATATTAAAATGTAGCTTAGTGAACTCAGTGGTTCCAGAGTACAAAGGTACTATCAGTTTTGGGGATGACCCTCTCTAGAGGTCTCCCAAAGTCTATGCTTCCTCACTACAGCTGGGAGCTCTCACTGCCATTTAACAGCTGCCACCTCAACCAGCTTTCTGCTCTGCCTCCCTCACTTCTTGTTGCATCACTGACAGAATCAATCATATCCATCTTTGTGCTTCTTCTGTGTTTCCTTCCCCTGCACACTGCCCCAGATTAGCAAAAACGGAGCTTCTACCTCCCTTCTGAGGCCAGTAGTTGTCAAGAACCATGTCATGTTCATATCTATCACAAATAGAGCCTTGGGCATTTTCTATGCTCAATACATATTTATTAAGTGACTGAATGACCAACAGAAGGATGTTTGGGTGATAAAATAGCTGTAATTCTCTATCCTGAAAACTCCTATAGGCAGAGAATACATGGATGTGTGTACACCAAGGCTGATGCAGAGATGCCTAACATTATACATATGCATGTGTCCTGGAAGGAAAACTTTGTTTAAATCCATTTCAATATCCCATATTGTTTTAGTAGAGAGCCAGCAGGATTTTCCAGGGTGGATTGAAGCAGGAGTCTACAGTATAAGCCATAAGAAAGAATTTACCCCAGTTTGTCAGGTAAGGAAGAACCTGGCTAAGTGGAGCCTAGGCAGGAGAGAATGTCACTTGGTCTCAGTGAGATGCTTCTAGAATCTTCAGGTTCACTTATCTGGGATTTTGAACTCCATTGGGATAACTTGGTATTGGATTTGATGGTTTTGGGAAGACCACTGGGTTTGTTGCGTAGACATTTGGAATGACCACAGCTGCCTGAAAAACAGAGGCACACAGCAGGTACACACTACCCTAAGGCTAAAGTAGTCCTCTAGAAGGTTGTTTCTGGAAGCCTACACTCCAGCACGGTGCTGCTGAGGTGATGGAACCTGTAAGAGGTGAGAACTAGTGGATGACAATCAGGCTGTGGGTACCACTTTCATGAATGGATCTATGCTTGACTTGGAGCAGGCTAGTTTTCACAGGAGGATGCTGTGATAGAGCAAGGCCACCTCACATGCTTGAACCTTTCTAAACTAGGGCACTCTTTTTCCCCCCTTCTCTGCTATGTCATAATTCAGGCAGAGACAGCACTTGCTCAGAAGTACCCCAGGGCAATGCTGTATAGATACTCCTGCTACTAGAACTGAGAGGCAAGTAAACCTCTTTATTTTATAATGTACCCAGCCTAGTGATAACAACATACAATAGACTAAGGTGCCCCAGTAATAAAGGCTCATTAAAGACAAACACCAAGACCCATAGGTATTTTTTCACTTTCTTCTCTTTAGCAGGGATATAATCCACAGAGTCTGTTAATTTCCTGTCATCTTGGGGTATATATTTCCACCCACAAAGGAGCCCCAGGACTCACATTGTTGTAGTTGCAGCAGGTCACTTGGCAGCCAAAGTGGGAAGACACACTTGCAATGCCGAGCTCCAGGAGGCAGAAGATGAGCAGCAGACTAGAAATACCCATTCCTGGACTCTGGAATCAGAAGAAATCTGGAGGGCATCAGTACTAGGCCAAGAGTTTGACAGTGGACCATCTGTGTGGCCTTGGCAAAGTCTCCCTCCCTGAGCCTTATGGGGCAAATGTCTCCCAGGTCTTTGTAAGGCTAACGTGTGGGTGGAAAATGGTTATTCTACCATCCACTGCAATGCCCTTTATGGGAAACAGATTCAGTGGTTAAGGGAATGCCTAAAACAGTTGCATCAGGAGTAATTTCTTAGTAAAATGGGTTGAGTAGGGACTACACATGACTTTGCTTGTCAAAGGGACCATGCTGGATGCCAAGTTGAAGAGGGCTTTGGGGAGGCCAGGGTGGCAAGGGGAGGCTGTTTTAGTGACTGAGATGAGAGATGCAATGTCAAGGGCCAGCTCTGCAGGGGAGAAAGTAGAAATCATGGTTGGACTCTTGATGCATTTCCAAAGAAGAACCAACTGGATTCCTTAAGGAACTAGCTGTGAAGTGGGAGAGGAATCCAATTGGTTCTTCTTTGGATATGCACCTGACTCCCACCCCCACCGCCCTGGTTTTGCCTCCAGCAACTGAAGGATGATGGAGTTGCTTTATGAGATAGAAAAAACAAAAGTGTGCTTATGTGCTGATAGAAAATCTCTAAGAAAGTGGAGGGGATGGGTAGTGTAGAAGAGAGAAGAGGGGGGAGGGGGGAAGGGAGGAGAACTTGGTCTTCTGGTTGAGGTTGTGGTCCGTTGGCAGGTTGAGAGGACATGTCCAAAGCCGCCCTATTAGTTCAGTATCAGGTCCCCTGTGGCTGCTACATACTGGGTTAGTGCCGAGGCCTTAATTGACATGTGTTGCTGGTGTAAAACAACATGGATCTCAAAGGGTCACCACTCAAAGTGAAAGTATCCCTGACCCTGACTATACCTGAACTGGATGTGGCTCTGCCCCTCACTACCCCCCCCCCCCCATCTTCTAAGTCTCACATTAGCAAGAGTCCTTCCTCCCTTCTTGAAAAGGTGAAACCCTTTCCCTTCCTTTTGCCTCAGGCTTGTGCAGTGGACTACAGCCTCTTCCCATCCTCCATGACCTATAAGACTGGTCCTCTATTCTGCTTGTAGAGCATGAACTATCTCCAAAGTCTTTACCATGCTGCTGTCTGTCTGTCTGTCTGTCTGTCTGTTTGCCTGTCTTCCTGTACATTAACCACTCTTCCTAGACTCCCCTCATATACTGAGACCTGGAGCTGAGTCTCCACTTTAGTGGCTGGTGTGAACAAAGAGGCTGCATCAGAGCCTCTCTCTGTAGGTCCAGATCTCCCTCCCTCCATCAGCCATCACTTCTTCTTTTAATAGTGTATGCTAATTAAAGTGTTCAAACAAAAAGTTAGTTGTATTTTTCAATGTGGCAAGAGAAGAATTTGAAACCATATGGGCAGCCCATATTCTATTTCTATTAGATGGCGCTGGGTGCTGGTACAGGTGAGCAGGTGACAGCTGTTAGAGCTGGTCCTGCTGTTGTCTAGCCATGTTCCTTAGTTTATTGTTCTCTGTGGGTGCTAAACCCTGCAGTGTGTGGCAGGAACCTATGTCCCGCCAAGCCTAAAAGCCCACCTGGCTCTGCAGAATTTGTTAGGCTCTGGCAATCCTAGCTTCCCCCTATGAAGGGCTGTTTCAGGGCCCAATCTTGTGCACATCATGATATTTGCAAGAAAATGGCTGCAACTGGAAGTCATTATGTTAAGAGAAATAAGCAGGATTCAGAAAGATGAATGGTGCCTGTTTTCTCTCATATATGGAATCTAGGTGTGTGTGTGTGTGTGTGTGTGTTGTTGTTGTTGTTGGCCACAACACCAGGTTATGAGAAGGGAGGAAAACATCATAAAGGAGGTAGGAGATGGACAGAGGTTTCTGTGGTTAACATCACTGGCTGCTTTTGCTGAAGGCTGGGTTCAGCCCCCAGCACCCACATGGTGGCACATAACTATCTGTAACTCCAGTTCCAGGGGGCCCAAGGCTCTTTTCTGACCCTCATGGGAAGCAGGCATACATGTGGTTCACTGATGCACATGTAGGCAAAACACTTGTACTCACAGAATAAAACAAATAAATCTTTAAAAATTAAAAAAAAAATTGAAAGAAAACAGAAGCTGGGACTTATGGGGGGTGGGGTGGGGGGTGAAAGGGACCAACTGAGACAAAGGAGGATGACAGGTTTGTGTCATGATGAAACCCAGAACATTATATAGTTACCTGAAAAACTAAACAAAAGGTTTTAAAGGAAGGAAACAAATTATTTCTGAACCCTGGTCTACAGAGCAGGCAGGAAAGCTGAGACATGGAGGGCTGCTGACACACTAGCAGCTGGTCCCTGTGCTCACCGTGCAGTTGCCAGGGCTACAAGGCAGGTGCTATTTCACAAGGGCAGTAAAAGCAACAGCTGAGGATTTAAGTTCTGCCCTGACCTCAAGAGCACTTCCTCTTCTTCAGTGCTCAGGGGGGAAGGCTTGCTTGCCAGGCCCTTTCTGGCATGGTCTGAACACAGCTAAATGAAGGCAGAGAGCTTTGGCTGAGGACACTCACCAGTCCCCAGTTGTGGGGGTAATCGCTGGGGTCCATGCATCCTCGGGAGAGACCGAGGTCTGAGATGAAGAGCAGGGCGCCCACTGCAGAACAGACGGCACTGATGATGTTCAAGGCCACACTGCCATTCAGCTGGAGAAGACACAGAGGGTCAGGGTGGGAAAGGAAGAGGAGTATAGCTGAGACCGCAGGCTCAGCAAGCACCCCTCACCCATCGTACCGTGTTAGAACAGGTCACGCATAAACTTTACCATTGTTACCATTTGTAACAGTCAGAATTCAGTGGCAGAGAGCACTTTGTGCTTCTGAGCCATATACAGAAGAGAATGTCCAGATATGTTAAACCTCCCTTTCTGGATATTTACCAATGGAGCTCATCCGATTGTAGAAACCTTGGTCCCTAGGTTACCCTGGGCAACCTGCTCATCTAGGAAGCAGAGCTATTACAGCAGTCTATTTCTAGGGAAGCACAAAAAGCTCTGTCCACGTGGGTCTTCTGAGTTCAGATTCTGGATTTCTTAGTACAGCAGGTGCTGGGGCTTTTCCTGACTCCTGCAGGAATGGCCAGAAGCCTGCTCTACATGCTATGGGCCTGCTCAGTTCCCTGTTCTGGGTAGTATGTCCTTGACACCTGGGAGCTTTGTTTCTCCTCCACTGAGGGCATCCTGAGCAATCTACTCCTCTTTCCCGCTGTCTTTCTTCTCATTCTGAATCCTTAGTAGTGGTGGCACCATTGTCCCTGTACGTGTGTGTGTAAGTGTGTGTGTATGTGTATATGTGTGTATGTGTATATGTGTGTATGTGTATATGTGTGTATGTGTATATGTTTATGTGGGCGCATGTATGTGTGTGTGCATATGTGTATCTGTATGTGTCTGTGTGTGTATGTATATGTGTGTGTATGTCTATGTGTGTGTTTATGTATGTGTGTATGTATGTGTGTGTATGTCTATGTGTGTGTTTATGTATGTGTGTATGTATGTGTGTGTGTATGTGTGTATGTGTGTGTGTCCTGTATGTAAGAGCTAGCACTTACGGGAGTGCCCTAGGTCTGGTCTTAGTGGTGCAAGAGTAAGGGAAGGATTACTTGTCAGTCATGTTCCCCATGGTGACACTATAGGCCCCAGCTGGGACAGATAGCCTCAGAATGTGACTTACCAGGCAAGATGAATTGGGTTGAGTTTCTGCCGCCACTGAGAGAGATCCTGAAATGATAAACTGGTGCACAAGATTGGGAATTTACCAAGGGCCAGGCACCAGCATACCCTTCCTTAGGAATCTGGTTCTGAGTGCACATATAGCTCTTCCACCTATAGAGCTACTTATGGGGACCCCAGATCTACAATGGTAGAGAGCGTGGGTGCTGACTCACTGAGGGTTGGGCCAGTGGTGGCATAACCAGGTTTTATCTCAGGATTCGTGAGGTGTGGGGCTCAGGAGGGAAGGGGAGAGGGTGTTGACTCTTCTGCCATGTTCAGATGAAAGTTCAGCATTGGTCCTTGCCTGTTGCATGCCTGAATGGGTACTGTACAATCACTTACACAATGAATGCCAGTCTCTGATGCTGAGCATCATACAAGGGGGGAATTTCTCGCCAATGCTTGTGCTCTGCAGGCAGTGTGGCTGAGGCATCACTTGCCCTTGTTTGTCCAGTGTGTTAGCTATGGTGGTCTGAGAGGGTGCCAGTTAAGAGTTCATAAGAGTGGCTATCTGCTGGATTCTACTTGAGCTGCTTTAAGAAATGGTTCTGTTGTGAGAAAATTCATATGCCTACCATTCACTGATTTAGAACACACAATCTTAGTATTCGTAATACTATTTTCAGAGTTGTACAATCTAAGTCGAGGACCTTCTCATCATCCCATATCCAGTAGTAATCATGTCTGTATCTTCTTTCCTCCACCCATATGCAGTGTTTTTCTTAAACCTTGAGTAATAGTTCACCTAACGTTATTGCTTTGTCCTTTATAGAGATGGACAAAATCTGTGAGTTGGGGTTATGTCATTTTCTTCAGCAGTGTAGCCCCTAGTAAGTTGTCATGCTCCAGTAAATACTCTCTCACACATGCTCATATAAGAAACCACAATGAAACTCAGTAGGTCAAAAGAAAAAACACTATGAAAGTAGGAAGTGGACTAGTTTGGGGGGAAAAGGGGGTCAGGAGGAGTGGGAAGAGGGATAAAAGAAGGCAATGGGGGTGAATGTGATCACAATATAATGAACATATGTGTAAAAAATTAAAAATGAAAACATGGGGAGAATGAGACTTATTGATTTCAAATAATTCACCTAAGTAGCAAAGCTTGAGAGCAAACGCAGGTAACTTGGCTTCAGCCTCAGTGTCTGGGTGCTTGGGGAAGATGTATAGTTATTGACGATGAGAACTTCTTTGAATTGGTTCCCTTCCAAAGAAAAAGTTCTACTTTTTCCATCTGTGGAGAAATATGCCTCAGTTTCACAGCTCTTCCTTTATAGAGACGTGTTAAGAAGGAAGGAAGGGAAGAATGTTGAGTTTTCATGTTCTTTGTCAGCCCTCGGGAAGTGCCAAAGGAGATGCTATTTTGCTCTGGAGAAGTCATCAGTGATAGATGGGAAATAGAAAGACAGAGCTGGAGTTAATAAAGTGAGAAAAAACAACAACAACAAAGCATCTGAAGACAAAGGCAAGACAGTTGTGAGCTGGAAGGCCAGCAGGGCACGTGGGATGTCAGGGCACTTCCTGGTGCTCACAAACACTCGAGGGAATAACATGGTACAGTAAGCTAGTGAGTAGCTGGGACCTTATGAGATGTTTCAACACCTGCCTAATCTGTAGAGGGTTGGGGGAGAGGAGAGGAGGGGGTAGAGTTCCAAGTATGGATCAGTTCAGAGTCCAAGGAAATTGCAGCCTGGAAAGATGAATCATGGGTTAGAACAAATTTTATGAAGTATACATCCATATGGTTCTGCAGGCTGACGAGATCATAGGGTGGCAGCCCATTTTATTATTATTGTATGGGAGAGGTTGGCATTTGACTTCTGAGGTCATTCTGGGGTTTGGATATTTATGGGAAAACTTGTATCTGAGTCACAGGTAGGTGAGTAAAAAACAAGAAAGAAAGGAAGTTGGAGGGGGCAGAACAGGGTGTGTGTGTGTATGCGTGTGTGTGGGTGTGTGTATGCGTGTGTGTGTGTGTGTGTGTGTGTGTGTATGTGTGTGTGTGTGTGTATGCATATGTGTGTGTGTGTGTGTGTGTGTGTGTGTGTGTGTGTGTGTGTGTAGGGGGTGGTGGTGCAGTGGGTGGGGAGGGAGAGGTACCAGGAAAAGAATGAGAGAGTCCAAAGGCAGTAAACTGATGTGGAGGAAAAATTGCAACATTTTTGTGGAGTCACAGATCACCTTGAGAATCTAATAAAGCCATGTGTTCTTTTCTTTGTGAGTTAAATGCTGCTGTTTCTGGGTTGACGATCTAGAGGAAATACCTTGGTCTTTGGTGAGTATAACC